>NC_092237.1:41778318-41860818 GCF_036320965.1 Panulirus ornatus
AGGACACGGGTGCACAGAAGTGACTGAGGACACGGGTGTACAGAAGTGACTGAGGACACGGGTTTACAGAAGTGACTGAGGACACGGCTGTACAGAAGTGACTGAGGACACGGGTGTACAGAAGTGACTGAGGACACGGGTGCACAGAAGTGACTGAGGACACGGGTGTACAGAAGTGACTGAGGACACGGGTTTACAGAAGTGACTGAGGACACGGGTGTACAGAGGTGACTGAGTACACGGATGTACAAAAGTGACTGAGGACACGGGTTTACAGAAGTGACTGTGGACACGGACACGGGTATACAGAAGTGACTGAGGACACGAGTGTACAGAATTGACTGAGGACACGGATGTGCAAAAGTGACTGACGACACTGGTGTACAGAGGTGACTGAGTACACGGATGTACAAAAGTGACTGAGGACACTGGTGTACTGAAGTGACTGGGGACACGGGTGTACAGAAGTGACTGAGCACACGGTTGTACAGAAGTGACTGAGGAGATGGGTGTACAGAGGTGACTGAGGACACGGATGTACAGAAGTAACTGAGGACACTGGTGTACAGAAGTGACTGAGGAGATGGGTGTACAGAGGTGACTGAGGACACGGGTGTACAGAAGTGACTGAGGACACGAGTGTACAGATGTGACTGAGGACACGGGTGTACAAAGGTGACTGAGGACACGGGTGTACAGAAGTGACTGAGGACACTGGTGTACAGAAGTGACTGAGGACACGGGTGTACAGAAGTGACTGAGGACACTGGTGTACAGAAGTGACTGAGGACACGGGTGTACAGAAGTGACTGAGGACACTGGTGTACAGAAGTGACTGAGGACACGGGTGTACAGAAGTGACTGAGGACACTGGTGTACAGAGGTGACTGAGGAAACGGGTGTACAGAAGTGACTGAGAACACGGGTGTACAGAAGTGACTGAGGACACGGGTGTACAGAAGTGACTGAGGACACTGGTGTACAGAGGTGACTGAGGACACGGGTGTACAGAAGTGACTGAGGACACTGGTGTACAGAGGTGACTGAGGACACGGGTATACAGAAGTGACTGAGGACACTGGTGTACAGAGGTGACTGAGGACACGGGTGCACAGATGTAACTGAAAACAGTAAGATATCCAGCTGTGCAACAGCTCAGCTCTCACTTAGAGATATAGTATCTGAAGACGCGAGTTGTGTCATTCTGAACACTGCAAATTTTCCATGACGAATTTATGTACAGTAGCAAGACCATCATTACAGTAACAATAAGATCAGTACAGTAACAATAAACATCATTACAGTAACAATAAAATCAGTACAGTAACTATAAACATCATTACAGTAACAAGGACATCATTACAGTAACAATAAACATCATTACAGTAACAAGAACATCATTACAGTAACAATAAACATCATTACAGTAACAAGAACATCATTACAGTAACAATAAAATCAGTACAGTAACTATAAACATCATTACAGTAACAAGGACATCATTACAGTAACAATAAACATCATTACAGTAACAAGAACATCATTACAGTAACAAGAACATCATTACAGTAACAATAAAATCAGTACAGTAACTATAAACATCATTACAGTAACAAGGACATCATTACAGTAACAATAAACATCATTACAGTAACAAGAACATCATTACAGTAACAATAAACATCATTACAGTAACAAGAACATCATTACAGTAACAATAAAATCAGTACAGTAACTATAAACTTCATTACAGTAACAAGGACATCATTACAGTAACAATAAACATCATTACAGTAACAAGAACATCATTACAGTAACAAGAACATCATTACAGTAACAAGAACATCATTGCAGTAACAATAAACATCATTACAGTAACAAGAACATCATTACAGTAACAATAAACATCATTACAGTAACAAGAACATCATTACAGTAACAAGAACATCATTACAGTAACAATAAACATCATTACAGTAACAATAAACATCATTACAGTAACAAGAACATCATTACAGTAACAATAAACATCATTACAGTAACAAGAACATTACAGTAACAAGAACATCATTACAGTAACAAGAACATCATTACAGTAACAATAAACATCATTACAGTAACAAGAACATCATTACAGTAACAAGAAACATCATTACAGTAACAAGAACATCATTACAGTAACAATAAACATCATTCAAGTAACAAGAACATCATTGCAGTAACAATAAACATCATTACAGTAACAAGAACATCATTACAGTAACAAGAACATCATTACAGTAACAATAAACATCATTACAGTAACAAGAACATCATTGCAGTAAACAACATTACAGTAAACAAGAACACTCATTTACAGTAACAAGAACATCATTAACAAGTAACAAAAACTTTCAGTTACAGTAACAAAATAACATCATTACAGTGAACAAAGAAACATCATTACAGTAACAAGTAACATCATTACAGTAAAAAAATCATTACAGTAAAACATCATTACAGTAACAAGAACATCAGTTACAGTAACAATACGACATCATTACAGTAACAAGAACATCAGTACAGTAACAAGAACATCATATAACATAGTACAGTAACAATTAGAAACATCATTACAGTAACAAGAACATCATTACAGTAACAAGAACATCATTACAGTAACAAAACATCATTACTACAAAACATCATACAGTAACAATAAACATCATTACAGTAACAATGACATCATTACAGTAACAAAACATCATTACAGTAACAATAAACATCATTACAGTAACAAGAACATCAGTTCAGTAATAAACATCATTACAGTAACAAGAACATCAGTTGAGTAACAAGAACATCATTACAGTAACAATAGACATCATTACAGTAACAAGAACATCATTACAGTAACAATAAACATCATTACAGTAACAAGAACATCATTACAGTAACAATAAACATCATTACAGTAACAATAGACATCATTACAGTAACAAGAACATCATTACAGTAACAATAAACATCATTACAGTAACAAGAACATCAGTTCAGTAATACGAACATCATTACAGTAACAAGAAACATCAGTAGAGTAACAAGAACATCATTACAGTAACAATAGACATCATTACAGTAACAAGAACATCATTACAGTAACAATAAACATCATTACAGTAACAATAGACATCATTACAGTAACAAGAACATCATTACAGTAACAATAAACATCATTACAGTAACAATAGACATCATTACAGTAACAAGAACATCATTACAGTAACAATAAACATCATTACAGTAACAAGAGAATCATTACAGTAACAAGAGCATCATTACAGTAACAAGAACATCATTACAGTAACAATAAACATCATTACAGTAACAAGAGCATCATTACAGTAATAAGAACATCATTACAGTAACAATAAACATCATTACAGTAACAAGAGCATCAGTACAGTAATAAGAACATCATTACAGTAACAATAAACATCATTACAGTAACAAGAGCATCATTACAGTAACAATAAACATCATTACAGTAACAAGAGCATCAGTACAGTAATAAGAACATCATTACAGTAACAATAAACATCATTACAGTAACAAGAGCATCAGTACAGTAATAAGGACATCATTACAGTAACAAGAAACATCAGTACAGTAACAAGAACATCATTGCAGTAACAATAAACATCATTACAGTAAGAACATCATTACAGTAACAAGAAACATCAGTACAGAAACAAGAACATCATTTACAGTAACAATTAACATCACTACAGTAACAAGAACATCATTACAGTAACAATAAACATCATTACAGTAACAAGAACATCATTACAGCAACAAGAACATCATTTACAGTAACAAGAACATCATTACAGTAATAAGAACATCATTTACTGTAACAATAAACATCAATACAGTAACAAGAACATCATTACAGTAACAAGAAACATCGGTACAGTAACAAGAACATCATTACAGTAACAATAAACATCATTACAGTAACAGGAACATCATTACAGCAACAATAAACATCATTACAGTAACAAGAACATCATTACAGCAACAAGAACATCATTTACAGTAACAAGAACATCATTACAGTAATAAGAACATCATTTACTGTAACAATAAACATCAATACAGTAACAAGAACATCATTACAGTAACAAGAAACATCGGTACAGTAACAAGAACATCATTACAGTAACAATAAACATCATTACAGTAACAAGAACATCATTACAGCAACAAGAACATCATTTACAGTAACAAGAACATCATTACAGTAATAAGAACATCATTTACTGTAACAATAAACATCAATACAGTAACAAGAACATCATTACAGTAACAAGAAACATCGGTACAGTAACAAGAACATCATTACAGTAACAATAAACATCATTACAGTAACAAGAACATCATTACAGTAACAATAAACATCATTACAGTAACAGGAACATCATTACAGTAACAATAAACATCATTACAGTAATAAGAACATCATTACAGTAACAAGAACATCATTACAGTAACAAGAACATCATTACAGTAATAAGAACATCATTACAGTAACAAGAACATCATTACAGTAACAAGAACACCAGTGCAGTAACAACGACAGTAAAGTAACAGCAAAGGACAGTAAAGCATCATGAACAGTCCTACAGTTGTAAACAATTCATTTGTTGCTTTGCATAGCAGACCAGATCCTCTGGCTGGGCGGGACAGAGCTGATACAGATACAGGTGGTACGGTTACAGCTGGTTACATCAGTGAGGGTCACTGGCTTATACAGCCTGGGTACAGGGATGGGGCGTCCCCAAGTGCGTCAGCGTCAGTGACATAGAGTCCGGGAAACCTGAGATCTGGAGGTCTTTGGGTAATGATACAGACGCATTCCACTGTGCAGTACTGCAACGTGTACTTACATATCTCATCATACAACATACACTGAGTCCTGCCTGCTCCGGGAGCAGGATTTACCATCCACATATACCTGTAAGCTACGTATATAGGTCTCATACGGGGTAACCACATCATTCACGGTGAGTTCTGTCTCGGAGCAAGTCCTACCTGCCACATGTACCCGTACCCCACTCTAACCCTGGCTCTAACAGTCATTACATAACTTAACGCTAAGTTCTGCTTACTCACAAACTTTACCTGCTTCCTTGTATCCCATTCTAACTTTAGCTCTTACTCGGGTTATCACACAACTTAGTGAGATCTTCCCACTCTGGAGAGCAAGCTCTCCTGGCCACGTATACCTGTGTCACATTCGAATCCTGGTCGTTACAATGTAAGTGTCTAGTTCTGGTGATGTGGAATGTTCAGTGGCACAGAGCCTGTCATAATGGTGGCACGGCCTAGCTCCTCAGCATCTCTGGGCTCAGCTGGGTCTTGGAATGTATCACAGATTAGTGAGGGCTTCCCAGCATAACTTGTTGTTCCCTCCGGCTTAAAACAGGACTTTGGCCATTTCATCGATATGATCACATGAGGATTGGATCCGATAAAAGAGGGAATCGAGTGGAAGAATCAAGTCTTATATCCTTGGACGTGCTAAACATTTTGTTTCTGCTGTTCACGGGAACATTGCATATCTGGTTAGGTTAGTTAATGGAGGTGAAAGCTGCTTCTGTAATCACATTTGATTGCACAAGGATGTAAGTAGTTGATAGGCTACTCCTTGCTTGCTTAAGGCTGTTCATTGGAGTCGATAATGACGCTGTTGCTGGTGAAACTGAGGTGATGTTAACGCCGGCGCTGTTGATGCCACTTCTTAAGACTGTGGACGCCGATGTGGGAGCTGCAGACTGCCGCAAGTGTGGCAGTTGTGTTGCGGGACAAGAAAGCCGGCTTGCCCAGGGCTTTGGCGTCTTCCTGTGCGTCGTTCATTTCCTTGGAGGTGATGTACGCCTCTAGCGCCGGCAGACCGCCAGACGGGTTTTTCATTAGCCAGTCTTTCCGAGGCTGCAAATCACAGTTCTTCAGTAGGTCTAAGCGATATCTGAGTCATTTTTGTATGACCAGCGAATCACTCGCCTTCAAGGAGTTAAACCCTCAGGATTTGGCGGAACAGGCGGTGTTAAGGCTTATGGATAGCTTGACCGAGCCATCGGAGGTGCTGCCGCGCGAGGACTGTCTCGAAGTTAGCAGTTTGGATGTGGTCCTCCCATGTGGAAGGCCTCCAGGATCTTCATGTGGAGCCTCTATGGAGATCAGGTCTCCAGACCATAAAGCAGTGTAGAGCCGAACTTCTGATTGCACGCAGCCGCCTTGGTGCTAGTTTTAAGGTTCTTGCTCTGGACTTACCTCGAGCGAAGACGCCAGAAAGCGACAGGAACATGGTTGATGCGGGCTTGAATTTCACTGTCAGACGTAGTACAAGTTGGCAAGATGACGCTGCCATGATGTGCACCACGCTGGACCACCTTTAGTGGTACGACGGTGTGTTTGTGCAATTATTTCATCTAGGTGTTGACTTGAAGACCTACGGAGCAACTGAGGAGGGACGAGACCACTTTGAGAGTGTGTTGCAAGACATCAGGGCTGTGCACCAGCAGGGTACAGTCGTCCTCCTGCTTTAGCTCGAAAATTTATTGTCAGGCAGGTTTGGTGTGGGTTTGGAGACGTCCCAGATTGAAAAGGTTTCCGTCATTGAAGACTTCGTCGATCTCATCTAATGGAGCTGTAAGCAAGGCGCCTGACTACAGCGAGGAACACTTTAAAGATCAAAGGGAGTTGTTTCCCAGGAAGGCAGGAAATGCTGCTGCTTCCTAATAACAAGCAAATCATGTACGTCAAACATTGTCATGTGATTGGCTGTTATTTGGATCCACTCAGATTCACATGTGCCATGGCATATGTGGTTTGACAATTCTTTGAAGACAACGCTATGTGGATCACCAGGCAGGAGTTTCCGTCCTAATGTAACACTGATTTCAAGTATTGTGTCCACATTGCTGGCAATACCAAGTTTTTTCTGCATGTTGAGTAATCTAGTGGTCTTGGGCAATTAAGTATAATTTTTCAAACTTCATTTTGTGTTTTTTCAAGTATGTTAATATATTTACTGTTATGTAAGACTAATGTTGGTGTGTAGTAATTTGTTAGAGCCTTAATGTAAGCCAAGTGCATCGTTTTGATAATTGTGATATTTGCCTTATAAAAACTCTATGAGTCTACACTGTCGATTCAGTTTTTGCACACCAGCTCCAACCTCCACTCAGACGGGCACAGATTATAGACCTCTCATCACTACACCAACTTGTATCCTGTCGTTAACTGTCGAAGGATGATCAGGAACTTAACAGGAAGCCAGAGCTGCCCGAGTTGTGTCCAGAGGAGCTCCCCGTTCACGGTATCAAAGACCTTTGTATTATAGTAAAGGTCATGTGGAGGTCTTTGTTTTGCTCACGACACTTGATGTATTTTTTCTACAGAGATCATATCAGTCTTGCTTTGGTCTTCTGTAAAACCCCTTCGGGTTTCAAGATGTTTTCTAGTATGTGTTGAGCCAGTCGGTAAAGCATAATCCGGAGAAGCACTTTGCCAACAAGTGCAAGAAGTATCTGTGACCACAGATAGCTCTGTCACCCGCCTCTGTGTAGAGTGCGACAATGCTGAAGGCCCTACGACTCTGTAGGATTGGTTTTCGATATCCTGATAGCCGAGATCTCATGGTGTAAACGGTGGTTGAGTAGATATCCACCTTTGCTTGTATATTTGCACCGGAACACCATTTGGCCCCACACTTCATTTGTTCTTTGGTCCTTTGATAGCCAGTGAGACCCGAAGAACTGTGGCGGAGCATCGAGAAGTGGGTCAGGACGAGTATTAGGTAACGGCCCTGTGGACCGTCACAGGTTTACCTTGGGGTGTGCAGCCCACTTGTAGAGACTGGTGGCACGGAGACATTCACTGCCTCTGTTATGTACGACACAGGGACAGCCGTTCTCATATTATGGAACCGTCATTGAGTGTTGGTTGACAAGTGGAGCACATGTGATCTAAATACAGTGTCGATAGTCTCTAAGGTGTTCAGTGAAAGGATCACATCTGGACACCTTAACTTAGTAAATGTTGGGCCTTAGGGTCTAATCCTGTAAAGAGGAAGATCTGCAGTTATGGGAGAATTCATACTATTAAGGTTAAGGTAGATGGTGTAGAGCCATGTCAGTAATGGTCGTGTTAGTTATTACGTGCTTAGCTCACTGTAGAGGGAGCCAGCCAGGGTTGTTGCTAGGTCATGTGTGTAATGGGGGCAAGGGTAAGTGGTATGAGGCACCTGGTTCCCATAACAGTGATAAAGATCTCCAGTGGACCTTGTCAGTGACGGAGGCAAGTGACGGTTCAATTTTCATGTTTACAGTTTTAGCTCAGATTACAGTGCTCAAATTACAGAGGTATAACTTTGTTGAGTATTCCTGGGAAATTATATGGGAGGGTATTGATTGAGAGAGTGAAGGCATGTACAGAGCATCAGATTGGGGAAGAGCAGTGTGGTTTCAGAAGTGGTGGAGGATGTGTGGATCAGGTGCTTGCTTTGAAGAGTGTATATGAGAAATACTTAGAAAAGCAAATGGATTTGTATGTAGCATTTATGGATCTGGAGAAGACATATGATAGAGTTGATAGAGATGCTCTGTGGAAGGTATTAAAAACATATGGTGTGGGAGGCAAGTTGTTAAAAGCAGTGAAAAGTATTTATCGAGGATGTAAAGCATGTGTACGTGTGGGAAGAGAGGAAAGTGATTGGTTCTCAGTGAATGTTGGTTTGCGGCAGGAGTGCGTGATGTCTCCATGGATGAGATTGTTAGGGAGGTGAATGCAAGAGTTTAGCAGAGAGGGGCAAGTATGCAGTCTGTTGTGGATGAAAGAGCTTGGGAAGTGAGTCAGTTGTTGTTCGCTGATGATACAGCGCTCGTGGCTGATTCGGGTGAGAACTGCAGAAGCTGGTGACTGAGTTTGGTAAAGTGTGTGAAAGAAGAAAGCTGAGAGTAAATGTGAATAAGAGCAAGGTTATTAGGGACAAGGGTTGAGGGACAAGTCATTAGGAGGTAAGTTTGAATGGAGAGAAACGAGGAAGTGAAGTGTTTTAGATATTTGGGAGTGGATTTGGCAGCGGAAGGAACCATGGAAGCGGAAGTGAACCATAGGGTGGGGGAGGGGGCGAAAGTTCTGGGAGCGTTGAAGAATGTGTGGAAGTCGAGAACATTATCTCGGAAAGCAAAAATGGGTATGTTTGAAGGAATAGTGGTTCCGACAATGTTATATGGTTGCGAGGCTTGGGCTATAGATACAGTTGTGCGGAGGAGGGTGGATGTGCTGGAAATGACATGTTTGAGGACAATATGTGGTGTGAGGTGGTTTGATCGAGTAAGTAATAATAGGGTAAGAGAGATGTGTGGTAATACAAAGAGTGTGGTTGAGAGAGGAGAAGAGGGTGTTTTGAAATGGTTTGGTCACATGGAGAGAATGAGTGAGGATAGATTGACTAAGAGGATATATGTGTCAGAGGTGGAGGGAACGAAGGGAAGTGGGAGACCAAATTGGAGGAGGAAAGATGCAGTGAAAAAGATTATAAGTGATCGGGGCCTGAACATGCAGGAGGGTGAAAGGCGTGCAAGGAATAAAGTGGATTGGAACGATGTGGTATCCTAGGGTCGACGTGCTGTCAATGGATTGAACCAGGGCATGTGAAGCGTCTGGGGTAAACCATGGAAAGTTCTGTGGGGCCTGAATGTGGAAAGGGAGCTGTGGTTTCGGTGCATTAGTACATGGCAGCTAGAGACTGAGTGTGAACGAATGTGGCCTTTGGTGTCTTTTCCTAGCGCTACCTCGCGCTCATGAGGGGGGGAAGAGGTTGTTATTTCATGTGTGGCGGGGTGGCGATGGGAATGAATAAAGGCAGACAGTATGAATTATGTCCATGTGTATATATGTATATGTCTGTGTGTGTACATACATGTAAACGTTGAAATGTATAGATATGTATATTTGCGTGTGTGGACATGTATGTATATACATGTGTATGTGGGTGGGTTGGGCCATTCTTTCGTCTGTTTCCTTGCGCAACCTCGCTAACGCGGGAGACAGCGACAAAGCAAAAATAACATATATATATATATATATATATATATATATATATATATATATATATATATATATATATATATATATATATATATATATATATATATATATATATATATACATATATATATATATATATATATATATTTATATATATATATATATATATATATATATATATATATATATATATATATATACATATTGCGAGGTAGCGCAAGGAAACAGACGAAAGAAATGGCCCAACCCACCCCATACACATGTATATACATACGTCCACACACGCAAATATACATACCTACACAGCTTTCCATGGTTTACCCCAGACGCTTCACATGCCCCGATTCAATCCACTGACAGCACGTCAACCCCGGTATACCACATCGCTCCAATTCACTCTATTCCTTGCCCTCCTTTCACCCTCCTGCATGTTCAGGCCCCGATCACACAAAATCTTTTTCACTCCATCTTTCCACCTCCAATTTGGTCTCCCTCTTCTCCTCGTTCCCTCCACCTCCGACACATATATCCTCTTGGTCAATCTTTCCTCACTCATTCTCTCCATGTGCCCAAACCACTTCAAAACACCCTCTTCTGCTCTCTCAACCACGCTCTTTTTATTTCCACACATCTCTCTTACCCTTACGTTACTTACTCGATCAAACCACCTCACACCACACATTGTCCTCAAACATCTCATTTCCAGCACATCCGTCCTCCTGCGCACCACTCTATCCATAGCCCACGCCTCGCAACCATACAACATTGTTGGAACCACTATTCCTTCAAACATACCCATTTTTGCTTTCCGAGATAATGTTCTCGACTTCCACACATTCTTCAAGGCTCCCAGAATTTTCGCCCCCTCCCCCACCCTATGATCCACTTCCGCTTCCATGGTTCCATCCGCTGACAGATCACTCCCAGATATCTAAAACACTTCACTTCCTCTAGTTTTTCTCCATTCAAACTCACCTCCCAATTGACTTGACCCTCAACCCTACTGTACCTAATAACCTTGCTCTTATTCACATTTACTCTTAACTTTCTTCTTTCACACACTTTACCAAACTCAGTCACCAGCTTCTGCAGTTTCTCACATGAATAAGCCACCAGCGCTGTATCATCAGCGAACAACAACTGACTCACTTCCCAAGCTCTCTCATCCCCAACAGACTTCATACTTGCCCATCTTTCCAAAATTCTTGCATTCATCTCCCTAACAACCCCATCCATAAACAAATTAAACAACCATGGAGACATCACACACCCCTGCCGCAAACCTACATTCACGGAGAACCAATCACTTTCCTCTCTTCCTACACGTACACATGCCTTACATCCTCGATAAAAACTTTTCACTGCTTCTAACAACTTGCCTCCCACACCATATATTCTTAATACCTTCCACAGAGCATCTCTATCAACTCTATCATATGCCTTCTCCAGATCCATAAATGCTACATACAAATCCATTTGCTTTTCTAAGTATTTCTCACATACATTCTTCAAAGCAAACACCTGATCCACACATCCTCTACCACTTCTGAAACCACACTGCTCTTCCCCAATCTGATGCTCTGTACATGCCTTCACCCTCTCAATCAATACCCTCCCATATAATTTACCAGGAATACTCAACAAACTTATACCTCTGTAATTTGAGCACTCACTCTTATCCCCTTTGCCTTTGTACAATGGCACTATGCACGTATTCCGCCAATCCTCAGGCACCTCACCGTGAGTCATACATACATTAAATAACCTTACCAACCAGTCAACAATACAGTCACCCCTTTTTTAATAAATTCCACTGCAATACCATCCAAACCTGCTGCCTTGCAGGCTTTCATCTTCCGCAAAGCTTTCACTACCTCTTCTCTGTTTACCAAATCATTTTCCCTAACCCTATCACTTTGCACACCACCTCGACCAAAACACACTATATCTGCCACTCTATCATCAAACACATTCAACAAACCTTCAAAATACTCACTCCATATATATATAAATATATATATATATATATATATATATATATATATATATATATATATATATATATATATATATATATATATATATATATATATTTAAAGGGGAAGTAAATGTTTATAGTTGTGTTACTGGAGTGATAGTTTTCATACATGGTGCTTTGACAAGAAAATACTGAAATTGGAAAAAATGTAGCTTAGACATTGAAGCTTATTGATACAGTGGTTAAATTGATGAGAACTACTATTGACGTTTTTGTAAATAAATTAAACATTTCCTTTTTCCATAGCCAGAGGTTGAACCATTATGTGACATTCATTTTTTCATTTCATTTCAAGCTAGAAGTTTCAGTTTTCTAAATTGTTTCTTACATTTTCATATGTATATATATGTATGTGTGTGTGTGTGTGTGTGTGTGTGCGTGTGTGTGTGTGTATGTGTGTGTATGTGTATATATATATATATGTATATTATCCCTTGGGATAGGGGTGAAAGAATACTTCCCACGCATTCCTCGCGTGTCGTAGAAAGCGACTAGAGGGGACGGGAGCGGGGGGCCAGAAATCCTCCCCTCCTTGTATTTTTTTTAATTTTCTAAAATGGGAAACAGAAGAAGGAGTCACGCGGGGAGTGCTCATCCTCCTCGAAGGCTCAGATTGGGGTGCCTAAATGTGTGTGGATGTAACCAAGATGTGAAAAAAGGAGAGATAGGTAGTATGTTTGAGGAAAGGAACCTGGATGTTTTGGCTCTGACTGAAACGAAGCTCAAGGGTAAAGGGGAAGAGTGGTTTGGGAATGTCTTGGGAGTAAAGTCAGGGGTTAGTGAGAGGACAAGAGCAAGGGAAGGAGTAGCAGTACTCCTGAAACAGGAGTTGTGGAAGTATGTGATAGAATGTAAGAAAGTAAATTCTCGATTAATATGGGTAAAACTGAAAGTTGATGGAGAGAGATGGGTGATTATTGGTGCATATGCACCTGGGCATGAGAAGAAAGATCATGAGAGGCAAGTGTTTTGGGAGCAGCTGAATGAGTGTGTTAGTGGTTTTGATGCACGAGACCGGGTTATAGTGTTGGGTGACTTGAATGCAAAGGTGAGTAATGTGGCAGTTGAGGGAAAAATTGGTATACATGGGGTGTTCAGTGTTGTAAATGGAAATGGTGAAGAGCTTGTAGATTTATGTGCGGAAAAAGGACTGATGATTGGGAATACCTGGTTTAAAAAGCGAGATATACATAAGTATACTTATGTAAGTAGGAGAGATGGCCAGAGAGCGTTATTGGATTACGTGTTAATTGACAGGCGCGCGAAAGAGAGACTTTTGGATGTTAATGTGCTGAGAGGTGCAACTGGAGGGATGTCTGATCATTATCTTGTGGAGGCTAAGGTGAAGATTTGTATGGGTTTTCAGAAAAGAAGAGTGAATGTTGGGGTGAAGAGGGTGGTGAGAGTAAGTGAGCTTGGGAAGGAGACTTGTGTGAGGAAGTACCAGGAGAGACTGAGTACAGAATGGAAAAAGGTGAGAACAATGGAAGTAAGGGGAGTGGGGGAGGAATGGGATGTATTTAGGGAATCAGTGATGGATTGCGCAAAAGATGCTTGTGGCATGAGAAGAGTGGGAGGTGGGTTGATTAGAAAGGGTAGTGAGTGGTGGGATGAAGAAGTAAGAGTATTAGTGAAAGAGAAGAGAGAGGCATTTGGACGATTTTTGCAGGGAAAAAATGCAATTGAGTGGGAGACGTATAAAAGAAAGAGACAGGAGGTCAAGAGAAAGGTGCAAGAGGTGAAAAAAAGGGCAAATGAGAGTTGGGGTGAGAGAGTATCATTAAATTTTAGGGAGAATAAAAAGATGTTCTGGAAGGAGGTAAATAAAGTGCGTAAGACAAGGGAGCAAATGGGAACTTCAGTGAAGGGCGCAAATGGGGAGGTGATAACAAGTAGTGGTGATGTGAGAAGGAGATGGAGTGAGTATTTTGAAGGTTTGTTGAATGTGTTTGATGATAGAGTGGCAGATATAGGGTGTTTTGGTCGAGGTGGTGTGCAAAGTGAGAGGGTTAGGGAAAATGATTTGGTAAACAGAGAAGAGGCAGTAAAAGCTTTGCGGAAGATGAAAGCCGGCAAGGCAGCAGGTTTGGATGGTATTGCAGTGGAATTTATTAAAAAAGGGGTGACTGTATTGTTGACTGGTTGGTAAGGTTATTTAATGTATGTATGACTCATGGTGAGGTGCCTGAGGATTGGCGGAATGCGTGCATAGTGCCGTTGTACAAAGGCAAAGGGGATAAGAGTGAGTGCTCAAATTACAGAGGTATAAGTTTGTTGAGTATTCCTGGGAAATTATATGGGAGGGTATTGATTGAGAGAGTGAAGGCATGTACAGAGCATCAGATTGGGGAAGAGCAGTGTGGTTTCAGAAGTGGTGGAGGATGTGTGGATCAGGTGCTTGCTTTGAAGAGTGTATATGAGAAATACTTAGAAAAGCAAATGGATTTGTATGTAGCATTTATGGATCTGGAGAAGGCATATGATAGAGTTGATAGAGATGCTCTGTGGAAGGTATTAAAAACATATGGTGTGGGAGGCAAGTTGTTAAAGCAGTGAAAAGTATTTATCGAGGATGTAAGCATGTGTACGTGTGGGAAGAGAGGAAAGTGATTGGTTCTCAGTGAATGTTGGTTTGCGGCAGGAGTGCGTGATGTCTCCATGGATGAGATTGCTAGGGAGGTGAATGCAAGAGTTTTGGAAAGAGGGGCAAGTATGCAGTCTGTTGTGGATGAAAGAGCTTGGGAAGTGAGTCAGTTGTTGTTCGCTGATCATACAGCGCTCGTAGCTGATTCGGGTGAGAACTGCAGAAGCTGGTGACTGAGTTTGGTAAAGTGTGTGAAAGAAGAAAGCTGAGAGTAAATGTGAATAAGAGCAAGGTTATTAGGGACAAGGGTTGAGGGATAAGTCATTAGGAGGTAAGTTTGAATGGAGAAAAACGAGGAAGTGAAGTGTTTTAGATATTTGGGAGTGGATTTGGCAGCGGAAGGAACCATGGAAGCGGAAGTGAACCATAGGGTGGGGAGGGGGCGAAAGTTCTGGGAGCGTTGAAGAATGTGTGGAAGTCGAGAACATTATCTCGGAAAGCAAAAATGGGTATGTTTGAAGGAATAGTGGTTCCGACAATGTTATATGGTTGCGAGGCTTGGGCTATAGATACAGTTGTGCGGAGGAGGGTGGATGTGCTGGAAATGACATGTTTGAGGACAATATGTGGTGTGAGGTGGTTTGATCGAGTAAGTAATAATAGGGTAAGAGAGATGTGTGGTAATACAAAGAGTGTGGTTGAGAGAGGAGAAGAGGGTGTTTTGAAATGGTTTGGTCACATGGAGAGAATGAGTGAGGATAGATTGACTAAGAGGATATATGTGTCAGAGGTAGAGGGAACGAAGGGAAGTGGGAGACCAAATTGGAGGTGGAAAGATGCAGTGAAAAAGATTATAAGTGATCGGGGCCTGAACATGCAGGAGGGTGAAAGGCGTACAAGGAATAAAGTGAATTGGAACGATGTGGTATCCTGGGGTCGACGTGCTGTCAATGGATTGAACCAGAGCATGTGAAGCGTCTGGGGTAAACCATGGAAAGTTCTGTGGGGCCTGAATGTGGAAAGGGAGCCGTGGTTTCGGTGCATTATTACATGGCAGCTAGAGACTGAGTGTGAACGAAAGTGGCCTTTGGTGTCTTTTCCTAGCGCTACCTCGCGCTCATGAGGGGGGGAGGAGGTTGTTATTTCATGTGTGGCGGGGTGGCGATGGGAATGAATAAAGGCAGACAGTATGAATTATGTCCATGTGTATATATGTATATGTCTGTGTGTGTACATACATGTAAACGTTGAAATGTATGGATATGTATATTTGCGTGTGTGGACATGTATGTATATACATGTGTATGTGGGTGGGTTGGGCCATTCTTTCGTCTGTTTCCTTGCGCAACCTCGCTAACGCGGGAGACAGCGACAAAGCAAAAATAACATATATATATATATATATATATATATATATATATATATATATATATATATATATATATATATATATATATATATATATATACATATATATATTTTTTTTTTTTTTTTTGCTTTGTCGCTGTCTCCCGCGTTTGCGAGGTAGCGCAAGGAAACAGACGAAAGAAATGGCCCAACCTACCCCATACACATGTATATACACACGTCCACACACGCAAATGTACATACCTACACAGCTTTCCATGGTTTACCCCAGACGCTTCACATGCCCCGATTCAATCCACTGACAGCACGTCAACCCCGGTATACCACATCGCTCCAATTCACTCTATTCCTTGCCCTCCTTTCACCCTCCTGCATGTTCAGGCCCCGATCACACAAAATC
Organism: Panulirus ornatus; assembly: GCF_036320965.1. Classification (NCBI taxonomy): domain Eukaryota; kingdom Metazoa; phylum Arthropoda; class Malacostraca; order Decapoda; family Palinuridae; genus Panulirus; species Panulirus ornatus. The sequence goes on from NC_092237.1 coordinate 41,794,807, forward strand.
TTTTTCACTCCATCTTTCCACCTCCAATTTGGTCTCCCTCTTCTCCTCGTTCCCTCCACCTCCGACACATATATCCTCTTGGTCAATCTTTCCTCACTCATTCTCTCCATGTGCCCAAACCACTTCAAAACACCCTCTTCTGCTCTCTCAACCACGCTCTTTTTATTTCCACACATCTCTCTTACCCTTACGTTACTTACTCGATCAAACCACCTCACACCACACATTGTCCTCAAACATCTCATTTCCAGCACATCCGTCCTCCTGCGCACCACTCTATCCATAGCCCACGCCTCGCAACCATACAACATTGTTGGAACCACTATTCCTTCAAACATACCCATTTTTGCTTTCCGAGATAATGTTCTCGACTTCCACACATTCTTCAAGGCTCCCAGAATTTTCGCCCCCTCCCCCACCCTATGATCCACTTCCGCTTCCATGGTTCCATCCGCTGACAGATTCACTCCCAGATATCTAAAACACTTCACTTCCTCCAGTTTTTCTCCATTCAAACTCACCTCCCAATTGACTTGACCCTCAACCCTACTGTACCTAATAACCTTGCTCTTATTCACATTTACTCTTAACTTTCTTCTTTCACACACTTTACCAAACTCAGTCACCAGCTTCTGCAGTTTCTCACATGAATCAGCCACCAGCGCTGTATCATCAGCGAACAACAACTGACTCACTTCCCAAGCTCTCTCATCCCCAACAGACTTCATACTTGCCCCTCTTTCCAGGACTCTTGCATTTACCTCCCTAACAACCCCATCCATAAACAAATTAAACAACCATGGAGACATCACACACCCCTGCCGCAAACCTACATTCACTGAGAACCAATCATTTTCCTCTCTTCCTACACGTACACATGCCTTACATCCTCGATAAAAACTTTTCACTGCTTCTAACAACTTTCCTCCCACACCATATATTCTTAATACCTTCCACAGAGCATCTCTATCAACTCTATCATATGCCTTCTCCAGATCCATAAATGCTACATACAAATCCATTTGCTTTTCTAAGTATTTCTCACATACATTCTTCAAAGCAAACACCTGATCCACACATCCTCTACCACTTCTGAAACCACACTGCTCTTCCCCAATCTGATGCTCTGTACATGCCTTCACCCTCTCAATCAATACCCTCCCATATAATTTACTAGGAATACTCAACAAACTTATACCTCTGTAATTTGAGCACTCACTCTTATCCCCTTTGCCTTTGTACAATGGCACTATGCACGCATTCCGCCAATCCTCAGGCACCTCACCATGAGTCATACATACATTAAATAACCTTACCAACCAGTCAACAATACAGTCACCCCCTTTTTTAACAAATTCCACTGCAATACCATCCAAACCTGCTGCCTTGCCGGCTTTCATCTTCCGCAAAGCTTTCACTACCTCTTCTCTGTTTACCAAATCATTTTCCCTAACCCTCTCACTTTGCACACCACCTCGACCAAAACACACTATATCTGCCACTCTATCATCAAAAACATTCAACAAACCTTCAAAATACTCACTCCATATATATATAAATATATATATATATATATATATATATATATATATATATATATATATATATATATATATATATATATATATATATATATATTTAAAGGGGAAGTAAATGTTTATAGTTGTGTTACTGGAGTGATAGTTTTCATACATGGTGCTTTGACAAGAAAATACTGAAATTGGAAAAAATGTAGCTTAGACATTGAAGCTTATTGATACAGTGGTTAAATTGATGAGAACTACTATTGACGTTTGTGTAAATAAATTAAACATTTCCTTTTTCCATAGCCAGAGGTTGAACCATTATGTGACATTCATTTTTTCATTTCATTTCAAGCTAGAAGTTTCAGTTTTCTAAATTGTTTCTTACATTTTCATATGTATATATATGTATGTGTGTGTGTGTGTGTGTGTGTGTGCGTGTGTGTGTGTATGTGTGTGTATGTGTATATATATATATATGTATATTATCCCTTGGGATAGGGGTGAAAGAATACTTCCCACGCATTCCTCGCGTGTCGTAGAAAGCGACTAGAGGGGACGGGAGCGGGGGGCCAGAAATCCTCCCCTCCTTGTATTTTTTTTAATTTTCTAAAATGGGAAACAGAAGAAGGAGTCACGCGGGGAGTGCTCATCCTCCTCGAAGGCTCAGATTGGGGTGCCTAAATGTGTGTGGATGTAACCAAGATGTGAAAAAAGGAGAGATAGGTAGTATGTTTGAGGAAAGGAACCTGGATGTTTTGGCTCTGACTGAAACGAAGCTCAAGGGTAAAGGGGAAGAGTGGTTTGGGAATGTCTTGGGAGTAAAGTCAGGGGTTAGTGAGAGGACAAGAGCAAGGGAAGGAGTAGCAGTACTCCTGAAACAGGAGTTGTGGAAGTATGTGATAGAATGTAAGAAAGTAAATTCTCGATTAATATGGGTAAAACTGAAAGTTGATGGAGAGAGATGGGTGATTATTGGTGCATATGCACCTGGGCATGAGAAGAAAGATCATGAGAGGCAAGTGTTTTGGGAGCAGCTGAATGAGTGTGTTAGTGGTTTTGATGCACGAGACCGGGTTATAGTGTTGGGTGACTTGAATGCAAAGGTGAGTAATGTGGCAGTTGAGGGAAAAATTGGTATACATGGGGTGTTCAGTGTTGTAAATGGAAATGGTGAAGAGCTTGTAGATTTATGTGCGGAAAAAGGACTGATGATTGGGAATACCTGGTTTAAAAAGCGAGATATACATAAGTATACTTATGTAAGTAGGAGAGATGGCCAGAGAGCGTTATTGGATTACGTGTTAATTGACAGGCGCGCGAAAGAGAGACTTTTGGATGTTAATGTGCTGAGAGGTGCAACTGGAGGGATGTCTGATCATTATCTTGTGGAGGCTAAGGTGAAGATTTGTATGGGTTTTCAGAAAAGAAGAGTGAATGTTGGGGTGAAGAGGGTGGTGAGAGTAAGTGAGCTTGGGAAGGAGACTTGTGTGAGGAAGTACCAGGAGAGACTGAGTACAGAATGGAAAAAGGTGAGAACAATGGAAGTAAGGGGAGTGGGGGAGGAATGGGATGTATTTAGGGAATCAGTGATGGATTGCGCAAAAGATGCTTGTGGCATGAGAAGAGTGGGAGGTGGGTTGATTAGAAAGGGTAGTGAGTGGTGGGATGAAGAAGTAAGAGTATTAGTGAAAGAGAAGAGAGAGGCATTTGGACGATTTTTGCAGGGAAAAAATGCAATTGAGTGGGAGACGTATAAAAGAAAGAGACAGGAGGTCAAGAGAAAGGTGCAAGAGGTGAAAAAAAGGGCAAATGAGAGTTGGGGTGAGAGAGTATCATTAAATTTTAGGGAGAATAAAAAGATGTTCTGGAAGGAGGTAAATAAAGTGCGTAAGACAAGGGAGCAAATGGGAACTTCAGTGAAGGGCGCAAATGGGGAGGTGATAACAAGTAGTGGTGATGTGAGAAGGAGATGGAGTGAGTATTTTGAAGGTTTGTTGAATGTGTTTGATGATAGAGTGGCAGATATAGGGTGTTTTGGTCGAGGTGGTGTGCAAAGTGAGAGGGTTAGGGAAAATGATTTGGTAAACAGAGAAGAGGCAGTAAAAGCTTTGCGGAAGATGAAAGCCGGCAAGGCAGCAGGTTTGGATGGTATTGCAGTGGAATTTATTAAAAAAGGGGTGACTGTATTGTTGACTGGTTGGTAAGGTTATTTAATGTATGTATGACTCATGGTGAGGTGCCTGAGGATTGGCGGAATGCGTGCATAGTGCCGTTGTACAAAGGCAAAGGGGATAAGAGTGAGTGCTCAAATTACAGAGGTATAAGTTTGTTGAGTATTCCTGGCAAATTATATGGGAGGGTATTGATTGAGAGGGTGAAGGCATGTACAGAGCATCAGATTGGGGAAGAGCAGTGTGGTTTCAGAAGTGGTAGAGGATGTGTGGATCAGGTGTTTGCTTTGAAAAATGTATGTGAGAAATACTTAGAAAAGCAAATGGATTTGTATGTAGCATTTATGGATCTGGAGAAGGCATATGATAGAGTTGATAGAGATGCTCTGTGGAAGGTATTAAGAATATATGGTGTGGGAGGCAAGTTGTTAGAAGCAGTGAAAAGTTTTTATCGAGGATGTAAGGCATGTGTACGTGTAGGAAGAGAGGAAAGTGATTGGTTCTCAGTGAATGTAGGTTTGCGGCAGGGGTGTGTGATGTCTCCATGGTTGTTTAATTTGTTTATGGATGGGGTTGTTAGGGAGGTGAATGCAAGAGTTTTGGAAAGAGGGGCAAGTATGAAGTCTGTTGGGGATGAGAGAGCTTGGGAAGTGAGTCAGTTGTTGTTCGCTGATGATACAGCGCTGGTGGCTGATTCATGTGAGAAACTGCAGAAGCTGGTGACTGAGTTTGGTAAAGTGTGTGAAAGAAGAAAGTTAAGAGTAAATGTGAATAAGAGCAAAGGTTATTAGGTACAGTAGGGTTGAGGGTCAAGTCAATTGGGAGGTGAGTTTGAATGGAGAAAAACTGGAGGAAGTGAAGTGTTTTAGATATCTGGGAGTGGATCTGGCAGCGGATGGAACCATGGAAGCGGAAGTGGATCATAGGGTGGGGGAGGGGGCGAAAATTCTGGGAGCCTTGAAGAATGTGTGGAAGTCGAGAACATTATCTCGGAGAGTAAAAATGGGTATGTTTGAAGGAATAGTGGTTCCAACAATGTTGTATGGTTGCGAGGCGTGGACTATGGATAGAGTTGTGCGCAGGAGGATGGATGTGCTGGAAATGAGATGTTTGAGGACAATGTGTGGTGTGAGGTGGTTTGATCGAGTAAGTAACGTAAGGGTAAGAGAGATGTGTGGAAATAAAAAGAGCGGGGTTGAGAGAGCAGAAGAGGGTGTTTTGAAATGGTTTGGTCACATGGAGAGAATGAGTGAGGAAAGATTGACCAAGAGGATATATGTGTCGGAGGTGGAGGGAACGAGGAGAAGAGGGAGACCAAATTGGAGGTGGAAAGATGGAGTGAAAAAGATTTTGTGTGATCGGGGCCTGAACATGCAGGAGGGTGAAAGGAGGGCAAGGAATAGAGTGAATTGGAGCGATGTGGTATACCGGGGTTGACGTGCTGTCAGTGGATTGAATCAAGGCATGTGAAGCGTCTGGGGTAAACCATGGAAAGCTGTGTTGGTATGTATATTTGCGTGTGTGTGGACGTATGTATATACATGTGTATGGGGTGGGTTGGGCCATTTCTTTCGTCTGTTTCCTTGCGCTACCTCGCAAACGCTGGAGACAGCGACAAAGCAAAAAAAAAAAAAAATATATATATATATATATATATATATATATATATATATATATATATATATATATATATATATATATATATATATATATATATATATATATGTATACATATATATATATATATATATATATATATATATATATATATATATATATATATATATATATATATATTTTTTTTTTTTTTTTTTTTTTTTAAACTTCGCCATTTCCCGCACTTGCGAGGTAGCGTCAAGAAGAGAGGACTGGGCCCTTGAGGGAACACCCCCACCTGGCCCAATTCTCTGTTCCTTCTTTTGGAAAATCAAAAAAACCGAGAGGGGAGGATTTCCATATATATATTTCCATATATATATATATATATATATATATATATATATATATATATATATATATATATATATATATATATATATATATATATATATATATATGTATACATATATATATATATATATATATATATATATATATATATATATATATATATATATATATATATATATATATATATATATATATATATATATATATATATATATATATATATATATATATTCCTATGAGTCCACGGGGAAATGAAATACAGTAAGTTCCCAAGTGCATTTTCGTGTGATAATCGCATCATCAGGGGAGACACAAGAGAGGAATATAACAGTCAGTTGATATACAACGAAGAGACTAGCTAGGACGCCAGCTTTATGGCAAAAGGTGAGAGCAAATGACGCGAGGGGAGTGGGAGAGTAATGGAATGTATTTAGGGAAGCAGTAATGGCATGTGTAAGAGATGCTCATGGCATGAGAAAGATGGGAAGTGGGCAGATTAGAAAGGGTAGTGAGTGGTGGGATGAAGAAGTAGAGTTGTTAGTGACAAAGGAAAGAGAGGCGTTTGGACGACACTTGCAAGGAAGGAATGCAAATGACCGGGAGATATTTAAGAGAAAGCGGCAGGAGGTCAAGAGGAAAGTGCAAGAGTTGAAAAAGAATGTTGGATGGTATTGTAGTTGAATTTATCAAGAAAGGGGGTGAATATGTTGTTGATTGGTTGGTAAGGATAGTAAATGTATGTATGGATCATGGTGAAGTGCATGTATAGTGCCATTGTACAAAGGCATCCCGCCCCACAGGAAACAGCATCGCCACCCCCTGCGTCAGCGAGGTAGCGCCAGGAAAACACACAAAAATGGCCAACCAGTCTCTAGCTGTCATGCGCAATGCACGGAAACCACAACTCCCTATCCACATCCAGGCCCCACAGACCTTTCCATGGTTTACCCCAGACGTTTCACACGCCCTCGTTCGGTCCATTAACAGTGCGTCGATCTCAGTATAACAAATCGTTCCAATTCACCCTTTTCCTTACACGCCTCTCACACTCCTATATTGTTGTTGCTGAAGGCAGCTTGTACATTAAAGGATTTAAGCAACATGGGAAGTAAAGTAAAATCACTACTTAAGGAAGAACTAAATGGTTATTGGTGTCAAAGGGAGGTTTGTTTTATCTCTATAAAATGATTTCGCCAGCTTAAGAGATTCACCAATGAAAGATCTGGGATACTTTAACTTGGATAATATAGAATATATTTTGTCAAATTCATCATCAATAAATTGCATTTCAAGAGGGAACAAACTTGCCTCCAAATGGCTATACTGACAATGGAAGAACCGTATGTGGGACTACTGCTATCCAAGATTAAGAAGTGAACGAAAAATAGATTTCAAAAGAACCTGAACTGTAAGTAAGACCATCTCATCGAAAACAGTGATTGGGCTAAGAACACAAACCTCTCCATTGTGATAACCCTGTCCGATAAACAACTAGACAAGGATTCCCTATGTGTCCTAGGCTACGTATTAAGTTTTGTTTCCTCTAACAAGGAAGGCAGCCGTGTTGATATAACTAATTCTTTCGGTAATTTAGAAAAGCATGGTAAATCATCTAATGAAATTGATATATCAAAGGTTTAGTGTATGCCAGTTTGTCAGAACCAGTGGATCCTACTGGCCTTAAAAGGTTTATTAATGCCATACTAACATTTAAAAAAAAAAATAGATAATGATACACATATTACTAAAGCAGATAAGGCTAACACAGTTGTGATTATGAAAAAAAGTAATTATTTATCGAAAGTTAATGATCTTTTAAGTGATGACACAGCATAATTTAAATTCGGAAACAATCGATAGAAGTAGTTAATTCTTATTTCATTAAAGAACTGAAGTTGATGTTGAAAGGTAATAGTTCTGTGATCAAAAGTTTGTCAACTTTGTCCCTTTCATTGCCATATTTGTATGGACTTATCAGAACACATACACCATATTTCCCAGCAAGACCTACAATGAGTTCATTGGGCTTCATCATATATAAATTGTCAAAGTGGTTGATTTTTTATGAAGCCCATTGGTGGGTAAGATATCAAATTCTGATATCATGAACAATGTAGATTTAGTTAACAAACTTAACGATATCAATGTTGACTTTGATTTCAAACTGATAAATTTTGATGTTTCATCCTTGTTCGTATAAGTTCCAGTTGTTGACTTCTTAGAATATCTAATTGTCTTGGACAACATTCATTTACCTGTTTCAAAGTCTGTTTTTACTGAGTGGATAAAACTGTGCAAAAGTGTGTAATTCAATTTCAAGGAGAATATTATGCTCAGAAATTTGGTATGGCAATGGATAACCCTCTTTCACTTGTATTTAGTAATCTATACATGGAAGTCTTTGAAACAAAGTTATTCGAAGATATCTTACTCTCTAATGCAGTTTGGTTTAGGTATGTTGATGATGTTCTGTGCGTTTGGCCAACAAATGAAAATTTGCAAAAATTTCTCCCTTTACTTAACAATTTAGAACCTTCCATCAACTTTAGAAATTGAAAACATTGTTATGTTGCCAGTTTTAGATTGCATGAGTCATAGGGATAGAAACAAATTTAAGTTTAGCATATAAAGAAAACCTACCAATGTATGCGCATATATCCATTATTACTCATCTCAACATGACAGATTTGAATTATCATCATCCCAGTCTATGTTTCTTAGGACATTACGTACATGCAGTCCAGAGTTTATTGATGATGAGTTTGAGAAGATATATTATACTGAGTAAAAGTTAAAGTATCCTAGATCTCAGGCAAAGAAATCATTTTATAGAGTTGAACCCAAACCTCCCCTTGAGACCAAGAACCTTTCAGTTCTCCCATTTAGTAAAGAAGATTACTTTACTTCCCATGTTGCCTAAATTCTTTAGTGTAAATGTTGACTTCAGCAATAACAATATATAAAGAATATCTTAATCAGGAACTCACCAGAAAGTTGCGCAGGATGAGTTTATAGTGTGTAAGAATTGTGATAAGTTTTATGTTGGGCAGGCTGGTAAGGATCTTTCAGTTAGACTTAAGCAACATAAATATAGTACAAGAACAGGACAAGAATCAAATGCCTTATTGAATCATGTTAGAGAATATGATCATTGTACTGACTGAAGTAATGCCATCTAGGTTATTAACTCTTGTACCATGTGAGATATAACTGAATCTTCTGTTATCAAATATACAAAGAATTCTAACATTGATATTAGTGAAGGTCTGTACAGATTGGATACCTTATTGTTAATAGAATTTCTTAACAGTTCCGTTATGATCAAATCTTAAGATACGCATGTTGCCAGACTTGAACGCACCCAACCTCCATTCAGGTAGTCACTTGCTTCGTTATATATCAAGTGACTGTTATTTTTCTTTCTTGTATCTCTCCTGATGATGTGATTATTGCACGAAAGTGCACTTGGGAACTTATCGTGTTTCATTTCAGTGTGGCAAGAAAGGAGTATAGTTGATCACTAGCTCAATTGTGATGTTGCAATATTTCTTTTTCATACTATTTGCCATATATGTATATATATATATGGTAAAGTGTGTGAAAGAAGAAAGTTAAGAGTAAATGTGAATAAGAGCAAGGTTATTAGGTACAGTAGGGTTGAGGGTCAAGTCAATTGGGAGGTGAGTTTGAATGGAGAAAAACTGGAGGAAGTGAAGTGTTTTAGATATCTGGGAGTGGATCTGGCAGCGGATGGAACCATGGAAGCGGAAGTGGATCATAGGGTGGGGGAGGGGGCGAAAATTCTGGGAGCCTTGAAGAATGTGTGGAAGTCGAGAACATTATCTCGGAAAGCAAAAATGGGTATGTTTGAAGGAATAGTGGTTCCAACAATGTTGTATGGTTGCGAGGCGTGGGCTATGGATGGAGTTGTGCGCAGGAGGATGGATGTGCTGGAAATGAGATGTTTGAGGACAATGTGTGGTGTGAGGTGGTTTGATCGAGTAAGTAACGTAAGGGTAAGAGAGATGTGTGGAAATAAAAAGAGCGTGGTTGAGAGAGCAGAAGAGGGTGTTTTGAAATGGTTTGGGCACATGGAGAGAATGAGTGAGGAAAGATTGACCAAGAGAGTATATGTGTCGGAGGTGGAGGGAACGAGGAGAAGAGGGAGACCAAATTGGAGGTGGAAAGATGGAGTGAAAAAGATTTTGTGTGATCGGGGCCTGAACATGCAGGAGGGTGAAAGGAGGGCAAGGAATAGAGTGAATTGGAGCGATGTGGTATACCGGGGTTGACGTGCTGTCAGTGGATTGAATCGGGGCATGTGAAGCGTCTGGGGTAAACCATGGAAAGCTGTGTAGGTATGTATATTTGCGTGTGTGGACGTATGTATGTACATGTGTATGGGGGTGGGTTGGGCCATTTCTTTCGTCTGTTTCCTTGCGCTACCTCGCAAACGCGGGAGACAGCGACAAAGCAAAAAAAAGAAAAAAAAAAATTATATATATATATATATATATATATATATATATATATATATATATATATATATATATATATATATATATATATATATATATATATATATATATATTTATATATATATATATATTTCTTTTTTTTATTTTGCTTTGTCGCTGTCTCCCGCGTTTGCGAGGTAGCGCAAGGAAACAGACGAAAGAAATGGCCCAACCCATCCACATACACATGTATATACATACACGTCCCCACACGCAAATATACATACCCATACATCTCAATGTACACATATATATACCCACACAGACATATACATATATACACATGCACACAATTCACACTGTCTGCCTTTATTCATTCCCATCGCCACCCCGCCACACATGGAATAACATCCCCCTTCCCCTCCTGTGTGCGAGGTAGCGCTAAGAAAAGACAATAAAAGCCCCATTCGTTCACACTCAGTCTCTAGCTGTCATGCAATAATACCCGAAACCACAGCTCCCTTTCCGCATCCAGGCCCCACAGAACTTTCTATGGTTTACCCCAGACGCTTCACATGCCCTGATTCAATCCATTGACAGCACGACGACCCCGGTATACCACATCGATCCAATTCACTCTATTCCTTGCCCGCTTTTCACCCTCCTGCATGTTCAGGCCCCGATCACTCAAAATCTTTTTCACTCCATCTTTCCACCTCCAATTTGGTCTCCCACTTCTCGTTCCCTTAACCTCCGACACATATATCCTCTTGGTTAATCTTTCCTCACTAATTCTCTCCTTGTGCCCAAACCATTTCAAAACACCCCCTTCTGCTCTCTCACCCACGCCTTCTTATTTCCACACATCTCTCTTACCCTTACATTTCTTACTCGATCAAACCACCTCACACCACATATTGTCCTCAAACATCTCATTTCCAGCACATCCACCCTCCTGCGCACTACTCTATCCATAGCCCGCGCCTCGCAACCATATAACATTGTTGGAACCACTATTCCTTCAAACATACCCATTTTTGCTTTCCGAGATAATGTTCTCGACTTCCACACATTCTTCAAGGCTCCCAGGATTTTCGCCCCCTCCCCCACCCTATGGTTCACTTCCGCTTCCATGGTTCCATCCGCTGCCAGATCCACTCCTAGATATCTAAAACACTTTACTTCCTCCAGTTTTTCTCCATTCAAACTTACCTCCCAACTGACTTGACCCTCAACCCTACTGTACCTAATAACCTTGCTCTTACTCACATTTACACTTAACTTTCTTCTTTCACACACTTTACCAAACTCAGTCACCAGCTTCTGTAATTTCTTACATGAATCAGCCACCAGCGCTCTATCATCAGTGAACAAACACTGACTCACTTCCCAAACTCTCTCATCCCTAACTGACTGCATACTTGCCCCTCTTTCCAAAACTCTTGCATTCACCTCCCTAACAACCCCATTCATAAACAAATTAAACAACCATGAAGACATCACACACCCCTGCCGCAAACCTACATTCACTGGGAACCAATCACTTTCCTCTCTTCCTACACGTACACATGCCTTACATCCTCGATAAAAACTTTTCACTGCTTCTAACAACTTGCCTCCCACACCATATATTCTTAGTACCTTCCACAGAGCATCTCTATCAACCCTATCATATGCCTTCTCCAGATCCATAAATGCTACATACAAATCCATTTGCTTTTCTAAGTATTTCTCACATACGTTCTTCAAAGCAAACACCTGATCCACACATCCCCTACCACTTTTGAAACCACACTGCTCTTCCCCAATCTGATGCTCTGTACATGCCTTCACCCTCTCAATCAATACCCTCCCATATAATTTACCAGGAATACTCAACAAACTTATACCTCTGTAATTTGAGCACTCACTCTTATGTATATATATATATATATATATATATATATATATATATATATATATATATATATATATATATATATATATATATATATATATATATATATATATATATATATATATATATATATTTTTTTTTTTCATACTATTCGCCATTTCCCGCATTAGCGAGGTAGCGTTAAGAACAGAGGACTGGGGCCTTTGAGGGAATATCCTCACCTGGCCCCCTTCTCTGTTCCTTCTTTTGGAAAAAAAAAATGAGAAAAAAAAAGAGGGGAGAATTTCCAGCCCCCCCGCTCCCTCCCCTTTTAGTCGCCTTCTACGACACGCAGGGAATACGTGGGAAGTATCCTTTCTCCCCTATCCCCAGGGATATATATATATCTAATTTGTATAGACCATCATTAATATTAAGATTATAATTCTCTGTGTATTTAAAAATAGAAGATTCAATGATATTTCTCTTGGTAACAGAGTTAATAACTGAGATGGCATTACTCCAGTCAATACAATAATCACAGTTTTTAACGTGATTAAGCAAGGCATTTGATTCTCGTCCTGTTCCCATACTATTTCTATGTTGCTTAAGTCTAACAGGAAGATCCTTACCAGTCTGACACACATAGAATTTATCACAATTTCAACAAGGCACTTTATAGATGCATCCAAGAGAATTTTTTAGTGAATTGCTGATTAAGATATTCTTTATGGTATTATTGTTGCTAAAGGCAACATTTACATTAAAGGATTTAAGCAACATGGGAAGTAAAGTGAAATTATCAAAAGGGAGAACTAAGAGATTCTTGGGAGGTTTGGGCTCAACTCTACAATGTTGATAAAATTTGTAAAATCATAAGTTTATGAACGCTCGTTGTATGTTTTGGACAATCACATGTTTACCAAATAGCGTCCTAGCTTCGTCTCTTCCATGTATATCAACTGACTTATATTTCTCTCTTGTGTCTCCCCTGATGATGTGATTATTACACGAAAGTGCACTTGGGAACTTATCGTGTTTCATTTTCCCCGTGGACTCATAGGAAAAAAAAAAGAAAAAAAGAAAATTATATATATATATATATATATATATATATATATATATATATATATATATATATATATATATATATATATATATATATATATATATATATATATATATATATATATATATATATATATACGTATATATATATATATGTATATATATATATATATATATATATATATATATATATATATATATATATATATATATATATTTTCCAAAAGAAGAAACAGAGAAGGGGGCCAGGTGAAGATGTTCCCTCAAAGGCCCAGTCCTTTGCTCTTAATGCTACCTCGCTACCGCGGGAAATGGCGAATTGTAAGAAAAAAAGAAAGATATAGTGAGTCAGTTGTTGTTCGCTGATGATACACCACTGGTGGTTGATTCGTGTGAGAAACTGTAGAAGTTGGTGATTGAGTATGGTAAAGTGTGTGAAAAAAGAAAGCTAAGAGTAAATGTGAATAAGAGCAAGGTTATTAGGTACAGTAGGGTTAAAGGACAAGTCAATTGGGAGGTAAGTTTGAATGGAGAAAAACTGGAGGAAGTAAAGTGTTTTAGATATCTGGGAGTGGATTTGCCAGCGGATGGAGCCATGGAAGCAGAAGTGAATCATACGGTGGGGGAGGGGGCGAAAGTTCTGAGAGCGTTGAAAAATGTATGGAAGTCGAGAACGTTATCTTGGAAAGCAAAAACGGGCATGTTTCGAGGCGTGGGCTATAGAGTTGTGCGGAGGAGGGTGGATGTACCGAAATGAAATGTTCGAGGAAAATATGTGGTGCGAGGGGGTTTGATCGAGTAAGTACTGAAAGGGTGAGAGAGATGTGTGGTAATAAAAAGAGTGTGGTTGAGAGAGCAGCAGAGGGTGTTTTGAAATGGTTTGGTCACATGGAGAGAATGAGTGAGGAAAGATTGACAGAGAAGATATATATGTCAGAGGTGGAGAAGTGGGACACCAAATTGGAGATGGAACGATGGAGTGAAAAAGATTTTGAGTGATCGGGGCCTGAACATGCAGGAGGGTGAAAGGCGTGCAAGGAATAGAGTGAATTGGAACGATGTGGTATACCGCGGTCGACGTGCTGTCTGTGGATTGGACCAGGGCATGTGAAGCGTCTAGGGTAAATCATGGAAAGTTTTGTGGGGCCTGGATGTAGAAAAGGAGCTGTGGGTTCGGTGCATTATACATGACAGCTAGAGAATGAGTGTAAACGAATGTGGCCTTTGTTGTCTTTTCCTACCGCTACCTCACGCACATGCGGGAGGGGGTTTACATTTCATGTGTGGCGGGGTGGCGACGAGAAGGAATAAGGGCAGACAGTATGAATTATGTACATGTGTATATATATACATATATACACAAGTACATAAGTCATACTGTCTGCCCTTATTCATTCCCATCGCCACCTCGCCACACACACACACACACACACACACACACACACACACATACATATATTTTTTTTTTTTTGCTTTGTCGCTGTCTCCCGCGTTTGCGAGGTAGCGCAAGGAAAACAGACGAAAGAAATGGCCCAACCCACCCCCATACACATGTATATACATACGTCCACACACGCAAATATACATACCTACACAGCTTTCCATGCTTCACATGCCTTGATTCAATCCACTGACAGCACGTCAACCCCGGTATACCACATCGCTCCAATTCACTCTATTCCCTGCCCTCCTTTCACCCTCCTGCATGTTCAGGCCCCGATTACACAAAATCTTTTTCACTCCATCTTTCCACCTCCAATTTGGTCTCCCTCTTCTCCTCGTTCCCTCCACCTCCGACACATATATCCTCTTGGTCAATCTTTCCTCACTCATTCTCTCCATGTGCCCAAACCATTTCAAAATACCCTCTTCTGCTCTCTCAACCACGCTCTTTTTATTTTCACACATCTCTCTTACCCTTACGTTACTTACTTGATCAAACCACCTCACACCACACATTGTCCTCAAACATCTCATTTCCAGCACATCCATCCTCCTGCGCACAACTCTATCCATAGCCCACGCCTCGCAACCATACAACATTGTTAGAACCACTATTCCTTCAAACATACCCATTTCTGCTTTCCGAGATAATGTTCTCGATTTCCACACATTCTTCAAGGCTCCCAGAATTTTCGCCCCCTCCCCCACCCTATGATCCACTTCCGCTTCCATGGTTCCATCCGCTGCCAGATCCACTCCAAGATATCTAAAACACTTCACTTCCTCCAGTTTTTCTCCATTCAAACTCACCTCCCAATTGACTTGACCCTCAACCCTACTGTACCTAATAACCTTGCTCTTATTCACATTTACTCTTAACTTTCTTCTTTCACACACTTTACCAAACTCAGTCACCAGCTTCTGCAGTTTCTCACATGAATCAGCCACCAGCGCTGTATCATCAGCGAACAACAACTGACTCACTTCCCAAGCTGTCTCATCCACAACAGACTTCATACTTGCCCCTCTTTCCAAAACTCTTGCATTCACCTCCCTAACAACCCCATCCATAAACAAATTAAACAACCATGGGGACATCACACACCCCTGCCGCAAACCTACATTCATTGAGAACCAATCACTTTCCTCTCTTCCTACACGTACACATGCCTTACATCCTCGATAAAAACTTTTCACTGCTTCTAACAACTTGCCTCCCACACCATATATTCTTAATACCTTCCACAGAGCATCTCTATCAACTCTATCATATGCCTTCTCCAGATCCATAAATGCTACATACAAATCCATTTGCTTTTCTAAGTATTTCTCACATACATTCTTCAAAGCAAACACCTGATCCACACATCCTCTACCACTTCTGAAACCACACTGCTCTTCCCCAATCTGATGCTCTGTACATGCCTTCACTCTCTCAATCAATACCCTTCCATATAATTTACCAGGAATACTCAACAAACTTATACCTCTGTAATTTGAGCACTCACTCTTATCCCCTTTGCCTTTGTACAATGGCACTATGCACGCATTTCGCCAATCCTCAGGCACCTCACCATGAGTCATACATACATTAAATAACCTTACCAACCAGTCAACAATACAGTCACCCCCTTTTTTAATAAATTCCACTGCAATACCATCCAAACCTGCTGCCTTGCCGGCTTTCATCTTCCGCAAAGCTTTTACTACCTCTTCTCTTTTAACCAAATCATTTTCCCTAACCCTCTCACTTTGCACACCACCTCGACCAAAACACCCTATATATATATATATATATATATATATATATATATATATATATATATATATATATATATATATATATATATATATATATATATATATATATATATATATATATATATATATATATATATATATATATATATATATATATATATATATATATATATATATATATATATATATATATATATATATATATATATATATATATATATATATATATATATATATATATATATATATATTTATATATATATATATATATATATATATATATATATATATATATATATATATATATATGTACATATATATATATATATATATATATATATATATATATATATATATATATATATATATATATATATATATATATATATATATATATATATATATATATATATATATATATATATGTACATATATATATATATATATATATATATATATATATATATATATATATATATATATATATATATATATATATATATATATATATATATATACATATATACACATGCAGGAGGGTGAAAGGAGGGCAAGGAATAGAGTAAATTGGAGCGATGTGGTATACCGGGGTTGACGTGCTGTCAGTGGATTGAATCAAGGCATGTGAAGCGTCTGGGGTAAACCATGGAAAGCTGTGTAGGTCTGTATATTTGCGTGTGTGGACGTATGTATATACATGTGTATGGGGGCGGGTTGGGCCATTTCTTTCGTCTGTTTCCTTGCGCTACCTCGCAAATGCGGGAGACAGCGGCAAAAAAAAAAAAAAATATATATATATATATATATATATATATATATATATATATATATATATATATATATATATATATATATATATATATATATATGTTCGCTGATGATACAGCGCTGGTGGCTGATACATATGAGAAACTGCAGACGCTGGTGACTGAGTTTGGTAAAGTGTGTGAAAGAAGAAAGTTAAGAGTAAATGTGAATAAGAGCAAGGTTATTAGGTACAGTAGGGTTGAGGGTCAAGTCAATTGGGAGGTAAGTTTGAATGGAGAAAAACTGGAAGAAGTAAAGTGTTTTAGATGTCTGGGAGTGGATCTGGCAGCGGATGGAACCATGGAAGCGGAAGAGGATCATAGGGTGGGGGAGGGGGCGAAAATCCTGGGAGCCTTGAAGAATGTGTGGAAGTCGAGAACATTATCTCGGAAAGCAAAAATGGGTATGTTTGAAGGAATAGTGGTTCCAACAATTTTCTATGGTTGCGAGGCGTGGGCTATGGATAGAGTTGTGCGCAGGAGGGTGGATGTGCTGGAAATGAGATGTTTGAGGACAATGTGTGGTGTGAGGTGGTTTGATCGAGTAAGTAACGTAAGGGTAAGAGAGATGTGTGGAAATAAAAAGAGCGTGGTTGAGAGAGCAGAAGAGAGTGTTTTGAAAAGGTTTGGGCACATGGAGAGAATGAGTGAGGAAAGATTGACCAAGACGATATATGTGTCGGAGGTGGAGGGAACGAGGAGAAGTGGGAGACCAAATTGGAGGTGGAAAGATGGAGTGAAAAAGATTTTGTGTGATCGGGACCTGAACATGCAGGAGGGTGAAAGGAGGGCAAGGAATAGAGTGAATTGGATCGATGTGGTATACCGGGGTTGACGTGCTGTCAGTGGATTGAATCAGGGCATGTGAAGCGTCTGGGGTAAACCATGGAAAGCTGTGTAGGTATGTATATTTACGTGTGTGGACGTGTATGTATATACATGTGTATGGGGGTGGGTTGGGCCATTTCTTTCGTCTGTTTCCTTGCGCTACCTCGCAAACGCGGGAGACAGCGACAAAGCAAAAACAAAATATATATGTCTATGTATATATATATATATATATATATATATATATATATATATATATATATATATATATATATATATATATATATATATATATATATATATATATATATATATATATATATATATATATATATATATATATATATATATATATATACATATATACATATATATATATATATATGTATGAAAATGTGTTTTTTTTTTTTTTTTTGCTTTGTCGCTGTCTCCCGCGTTTGCGAGGTAGCGCAAGGAAACAGACGAAAGAAATGGCCCAACCCACCCCCATACACCTGTATATACATACGTCCACACACGCAAATATACATACCTACACAGCTTTCCATGGTTTACCCCAGACGCTTCACATGCCTTGATTCACTCCACTGATAGCACGTCAACCCCGGTATACCACATAGCTCCAATTCACTCTATTCCTTGCCCTCCTTTCACCCTCCTGCATGTTCAGGCCCCGATCACACAAAATCTTTTTCACTCCATCTTTCCACCTCCAATTTGGTCTCCCTCTTCTCGTTCCCTCCACCTCCGACACATATATTCTCTTGGTCATTCTTTCCTCACTCATTCTCTCCATGTGCCCTAACCATTTCAAAACACCCTCTTCTGCTCTCTCAACCACGCTCTTTTTATTTCCACACATCTCTCTTACCCTTACGTTACTTACTCGATCAAACCACCTCACACCACACATTGTCCTCAAACATCTCATTTCCAGCACAACCATCCTCCTGCGCACAACTCTATCCATAGCCCACGCCTCGCAACCATACAACATTGTTGGAACCACTATTCCTTCAAACATACCCATTTTTGCTTTCCGAGATTATGTTCTCGACTTCCACACATTCTTCAAGGCTCCCAGAATTTTCGCCCCCTCCCCCACCCTATGATCCACTTCCGCTTCCATGTTTCCATCCGCTGCCAGATCCACTCCCTATATCTAAAACACTTCACTTCCTCCAGTTTTTCTCCATTCAAACTCACCTCCCAATTGACTTGACCCTCAACCCTACTGTACCTAATAACCTTGCTCTTATTCACATTTACTCTTAACTTTCTTCTTTCACACACTTTACCAAACTCAGTCACCAGCTTCTGCAGTTTCTCACATGAATCAGCCACCAGCGCTGTATCATCAGCGAACAACAACTGACTCACTTCCCAAGCTCTCTCATCCCCAACAGACTTCATACTTGCCCCTCTTTCCAAAACTCTTGCGTTCACCTCCCTAACAACCCCATCCATAAACAAATTAAACAATCATGGAGACATCACACACCCCTGCCGCAAACCTACATTCACTGAGAACCAATCACTTTCCTCTCTTCCTACACGTACACATGCCTTACATCCTCGGTAAAAACTTTTCACTGCTTCTAACAATTTGCCTCCCACACCATATATTCTTAACACCTTCCACAGAGCACCTCTATCAACTCTATCATATGCTTTCTCCAGATCCATAAATGCTACATACAAATCCATTTGCTTTTCGAAGTATTTCTCACATACATTCTTCAAAGCAAACACCTGATCCACACATCCTCTGCCACTTCTGAAACCACACTGCTCTTCCCCAATCTGATGCTCTGTACATGCCTTCACCCTCTCAATCAATATCCTCCCATATAATTTACCAGGAATACTCAACAAACTTATACCTCTGTAATTTGAGCACTCACTCTTATCCCCTTTCCCTTTGTACAATGGCACTATGCACGCATTCCGCCAATCCTCAGGCACCTCACCATGAGTCATACATACATTAAATAACCTTACCAACCAGTCAACAATACAGTCACCCCCTTTTTTAATAAATTCCACTGCAATACCATCCAAACCTGCTGCCTTGCCGGCTTTCATCTTCCGCAAAGCTTTTACTACCTCTTCTCTGTTTACCAAATCATTTTCCCTAACCCTCTCACTTTGCACACCACCTCGACCAAAACACCCTATATCTGCCACTCTATCATCAAACACATTCAACAAACCTTCAAATTACTCACTCCATCTCCTTCTCACATCACCACTACTTGTTATCACCTCCCCATTTGCGCCCTTCACTGAAGTTCCCATTTTCTCCCTTGTCTTACGCACTTTATTTACCTCCTTCCAGAACATCTTTTTATTCTCCCTAAAATTTAATGATACTCTCTCACCCCAACTCTCATTTGCCCTTTTTTTTCACCTCTTGCACCTTTCTCTTGACCTCCTGTCTCTTTCTTTTATACATCTCACACTCAATTTCATTTTTTCCCAGCAAAAATCGTCCAAATGCCTCTCTCTTCTCTTTCACTAATAATCTTACTCCTTCATCCCACCACTCACTACCCTTTCTAATCAACCCACCTCCCACTCTTCTCATGCCACAAGCATGTTTTGCGCAATCCATCACTGATTCCCTAAATACATCCCATTCCTCCCCCACTCCCCTTACTTCCATTGTTCTCACCTTTTTCCATTCTGTACTCAGTCTTTCCTGGTACTTCCTCACACAAGTCTCCTTCCCAAGCTCACTTACTCTCACCACCCTCTTCACCCCAACATTCACTCTTCTTTTCTGAAAAGCCATACAAATCTTCACCTAAGCCTCCACAAGATAATGATCAGACATCCCTCCAGTTGCACCTCTCAGCACATTAGCATCCAAAAGTCTCTCTTTCGCGCGCCTGTCAATTAACACGTAATCCAATAACGCTTTCTGGCCATCTCTCCTACTTACATAAGTATACTTATGTATATCTCGCTTTTTAAACCAGGTATTCCCAATCATCAGTCCTTTTTCAGCACATAAATCTACAAGCTCTTCACCATTTCCATTTACAACACTGAACACCCCATGTATACCAATCATTCCCTCAATTGCCACATTACTCACCTTTGCATTCAAATCTCCCATCACTATAACCCGGTCTCGTGCATCAAAACCACTAACACACTCGTTCAGCTGCTCCCAAAACATTTGCCTCTCATGATCTTTCTTCTCATGCCCAGGTGCATATGCACCAATAATCACCCATCTCTCTCCATCAACTTATATATGTATATATATGTATATGTACATATATGTATATTTCAGAAGTGGTAGAGGATGTGTGGATCGGGTGTTTGCTTTGAAGAATGTATGTGAGAAATACTTAGAAAAGCAAATGGATTTGTATGTAGCATTTATGGATCTGGAGAAGACATATGATAGAGTTGATAGAGATGCTCTGTGGAAGGTATTAAGAATATATGGTGTGGGTGGGAAGTTGTTAGAAGCAGTGAAATGTTTTTATCGAGGATCTAAGGCATGTGTACGTGTAGGAAGAGAGGAAAGTGATTGGTTCTCAGTGAATGTAGATTTGCGGCAGGGGTGTGTGATGTCTCCATGGTTGTTTAATTTGTTTATGGATGGGGTTGTTAGGGAGGTGAATGCAAGAGTTTTGGAAAGACGGGCAAGTATGAAGTCTGTTGTGGATGAGAGAGCTTGGGAAGTGAGTCAGTTGTTGTTCGCTGATGATACAGCGCTGGTGGCTGATTCATGTGAGAAACTGCAGAAGCTGGTGACTGAGTTTGGTAAAGTGTGTGAAAGAAGAAAGTTAAGAGTAAATGTGAATAAGAGGAAGATTATTAGGTACAGTAGGGTTGAGGATCAAGTCAATTGGGAGGTAAGTTTGAATGGAGGAAAACTGGAGGAAGTAAAGTGTTTTAGATATCTAGGAGTGGATCTGGCAGCGGATGGAACCATGGAAGCGGAAGTGAATCATAGGGTGGGGGAGGGGGCGAAAATCCTGGGAGCCTTGAAGAATGTGTGGAAGTCGAAAACATTATCTCGGAAAGCAGAAATGGGTATGTTTGAAGGAATAGTGGTTCCAACAATGTTGTATGGTTGCGAGGCGTGGGCTATGGATAGAGTTGTGCGCAGGAGGATGGATGTGCTGGAAATGAGATGTTTGAGGACAATGAGTGGTGTGAGGTGGTTTGATCGAGTAAGTAACGTAAGGGTAAGAGAGATGTGTGGAAATAAAAAGAGCGTGGTTGAGAGAGCAGAAGAGGGTGTTTTGAAATGGTTTGGGCACATGAGGAGAATGAGTGAGGAAAGATTGACCGAGAGGATATATGTGTCGGAGGTGGAGGGAACGAGGAGAAGTGGGAGACCAAATTGGAGGTGGAAAGATGGAGTGAAAAAGATTTTGTGTGATCGGGGCCTGAACATGCAGGAGGGTGAAAGGAGGGCAAGGAATAGAGTGAATTGGAGCCAATGAATTGAGATACATAGGTATGTATATTTGCGTGGTGGAGTTTTATGTATATACATGTGTATGTGGGTGGGTTGGGCCATTCTTTCGTCTGTTTCCTTGCGCTACCTCGCAAACGCGGGAGACAGCGACAAAGCAAAAGAAAAAAAAAAAAAAATATATATATATATATATATATATATATATATATATATATATATATATATATATATATATATATATATATATATATATTATGCTTTGTCGCTGTCTCCCGCGTTAGCGAGGTAGCGCAAGGAAACAGACGAAAGAATGGCCCAACCCACCCACATACACATGTATATACATAAAACTCCACCACGCAAATATACATACCTATGTATCTCAATGTACACATATATATACACACAGAGACATATGAATATATACACATGTACATAATTCATACTGTCTGCCTTTATTTATTCTCATCGCCACCTCGCCACACATGGAATAACAACCCCCTCCCCCCTCATGTGTGCGAGGTAGCGCTAGGAAAAGACAAACAAAGGCCCCATTGCTTCACACTCAGTCGCTAGCTGTCATGTAACAATGCACCGAAACCACAACTCCCTTTCCACATCCAGGCTCCCACAACTTTCTATGGTTTACCCCAGACGCTTCACATGCCCTGGTTCAATCCATTGACAGCACGTCGTCCTCGGTATACCACATCGGTCCAATTCACTCTATTCCTTGCACGCCTTTCACCCTCCTGCATGTTCAGGCCTCGATCACTCAAAATCTTTTTCACTCCATCTTTCCACCTCCAATCTGGTCTCCCACTTCTCGTTCCCCCCACCTCTGACACTGTATCCTCTTGGTCAATCTTTCCTCACTCATTCTCTCCATGTGATCAAACCTTTTCAAAACACCCTCTTCTGCTCTCTCAACCACACTCTTTTTATTTCCACACATCTCTCTTACCCTTACATTACTTAATCGATCAAACCACCTCACACCACATATTGTCCTCAAACATCTCATTTCCAGCACATCCACCCTAATGCGCACAACTCTATCTATAGCCCACGACTCGCAACAATACAACATTGTTGGAACCACTATTCCTTCATACATAGCCATTTTTGCTTTCCGAGATAATGTTCTCGACTTCCACATATTCAACAAGGCTCCCAGAATTTTCGCCCCCTCCCCACCCAGTGATTCACTTCCCCTTCCATGGTTCCATCCGCTGCCAGATCCACTCCTAGATATCTAAAACACTTTACTTCCGGTTTTTCTCCATTCAAACTTACCTCCCAATTGACTTGACCCTCAACACTACTGTACCTAATAACCTTGCTCTTATTCACATTTACTCTTAACTTTCTTCTTTCACACACTTTACCAAACTCAGTCATCAGCTTCTGTAGTTTCTCACATGAATCAGCCACCAGCGCTGTATCATCAGCGAACAACAACTGACTCACTTCCTAAGCTCTCTCATCCACAACAGACTGCATACTTGCCCCTCTTTCCAAAACTCTTGCATTCACCTCCCTAACAACCCCATCCATAAACAAATTAAACAACCATGGAGACATCACACACCCCTGCCGCAAACCTACATTCACTGAGAACCAATCACTTTCCTCTTCCTATACGTACACATGCCTTACATCCTCGATAAAAACATTTCACTGCTTGTAACAACTTGCCTCCCACACTATATATTCTTAATAGCTTCCATAGAGCATCTCTATCAACTCTATCATATGCCTTCTCCAGATCCATAAATGCTACATACAAATCCATTTGCTTTTCTAAGTATTTCTCACATACATTCTTCAAAGCAAACACCTGATCCACACATCCTCTACCACTTCTGAAACCACACTGCTCTTCCCCAATCTGATGCTCTGTACATGCCTTCACCCTCTCAATCAATACCCTCCCATATAATTTACCAGGAATACTCAACAAACTTATACCTCTGTACTTTGAGCACTCACTCTTATCCCATTTCCCTTTGTACAATGGCACTATGCAAGCTTTCCGCCAATCCTCAGGCACCTCACCATGAGTCATACATACATTAAATAACCTTACCAACCAGTCAACAATACAATCACCCCCTTTTTTAATAAATTAGACTGCAATCCCATCCGAACCTGCTGCCTTGACTGCTTTCATCTTCCGTAAAGCGTTTACTACCTCTTCTTTGTTTACGAAATAATTTTCCCTCACCCTCTCACTTTGCACACCACCTCGACCAAAACACCCTGTATCTACCACTCTATCATCAAACACATTCAACAAACCTTCAAAATACTCTCTCCATCTCCTTCTCACGTCACCACTACTTGTTATCACCTCCCCATTAGCCCCCTTCACTAAAGTTCCCATTTGCTCCCTTGTCTTACGCACTTTATTTACCTCCTTCTAAAACATATTTTTATTCTCCCAGAAATCTAATGATACTCTCTCACCCCAAGTCTCATTTGCCCTCTTTTTCACCTCTTGCACCTTTCTCTTGACCTCCTGCCTATTTCTTTTATACATCTCCCACTCATTTGCATTTTTTCCCTGCAAGAATCCTCCAGATGCCTCTCTCTTCTCTTTCACTAATAATCTTACTTCTTCATCCCACCATTCACTACCCTTCTTAATCAACCCACCTCCCACGCTTCTCATGCCACAAGCATCTTTTGCGCAAGCCATCACTGATTCCCTAAATACATCCTATTCCTCCCCCCACTCCCCTTATCTCCTTTGTTCTCACCTTTTTCCATTCTGTACTCAGTCTCTCCTGGTACTTCCTCACACAAGTCTCCTTCCCAAGCTCACTTACTCTCACCACTCTCTTACCCCAACATTCTCTCTTCTTTTCTTAAAACCCCTACAAATCTTCACCTTCGCCTCCACAAGATAATGATCAGACATCCCTCCAGTTGCACCTCTCAGCACATTAACATCCAAAAGTCTCTCTTTCGCGCGCCTATCAATTAACACGTAATCCAATAACACTTTCTGGCCATCTCTCCTACTTACATACGTATACTTATGTATATCTCGCTTTTTAAAGCAGGTATTCCCAATCACCAGTCCTTTTTCAGCACATAAATCTACAAGCTCTTCACCATTTCCATTTACAACACTGAACACCCCATGTATACCAATTATTCCCTCAACTGCTACATTACTCACCTTTGCATTCAAATCACCCATCACTATAACCCGGTCTTGTGCATAAAAACCACTAACACACTCATTTAGCTGCTCCCAAAACACTTGCCTCTCATGATCTTTCTTCTCATGCCCAGGTGCATATGCACCAATAATCACCCATCTCTCACCATCAACTTTCAGTTTTACCCATATCAATCTAGAATCAACTTTCTTAAACTCTATCACATACTCCCACAACTCCTGTTTCAGGAGTAGTGCTACTCATTCCCTTGCTCTTGACTTTACTCCCAAGAGTATATATATATATATATATATATATATATATATATATATATATATATATATATATATATATATATATATATATATATATATATATATATATATATATATATGTATATATATATATATATATATTTTTTTTTTTTTTTTTTTTTATACTTTGTCGCTGTCTCCCGCGTTTGCGAGGTAGCGCAAGGAAACAGACGAAAGAAATGGCCCAACCCCCCCCATACACATGTACATACGTCCACACACGCAAATATACATACCTACACAGCTTTCCATGGTTTACCCCAGACGCTTCACATGCCTTGATTCAATCCACTGACAGCACGTCAACCCCTGTATACCACATCGCTCCAATTCACTCTATTCCTTGCCCTCCTTTCACCCTCCTGCATGTTCAGGCCCCGATCACACAAAATCTTTTTCACTCCATCTTTCCACCTCCAATTTGGTCTCCCTCTTCTCCTCGTTCCCTCCACCTCCGACACATATATCCTCTTGGTCAATCTTTCCTCACTCATTCTCTCCATGTGCCCAAACCATTTCAAAACACCCTCTTCTGCTCTCTCAACCACGCTCTTTTTATTTCCACACATCTCTCTTACCCTTACGTTACTTACTCGATCAAACCACCTCACACCACACATTGTCCTCAAACATCTCATTTCCAGCACATCCATCCTCCTGCACACAACTCTATCCATAGCCCACGCCTCGCAACCATACAACATTGTTGGAACCACTATTCCTTCAAACATACCCATTTTTGCTTTCCGAGATAATGTTCTCGACTTCCACACATTTTTCAAGGCTCCCAAAATTTTCGCCCCCTCCCCCACCCTATGATCCACTTCCGCTTCCATGGTTCCATCCGCTGACAGATCCACTCCCAGATATCTAAAACACTTCACTTCCTCCAGTTTTTCTCCATTCAAACTCACCTCCCAATTGACTTGACCCTCACCCCTACTGTACCTAATAACCTTGCTCTTATTCACATTTACTCTTAACTTTCTTCTTCCACACACTTTACCAAACTCAGTCACCAGCTTCTGCAGTTTCTCACATGAATCAGCCACCAGCGCTGTATCATCAGCGAACAACAACTGACTCACTTCCCAAGCTCTCTCATCCCCAACAGACTTCATACTTGCCCCTCTTTCCAGGACTCTTGCATTTACCTCCCTAACAACCCCATCCATAAACAAATTAAACAACCATGGAGACATCACACACCCCTGCCGCAAACCTACATTCACTGAGAACCAATCACTTTCCTCTCTTCCTACACGTACACATGCCTTACATCCTCGATAAAAACTTTTCACTGCTTCTAACAACTTGCCTCCCACACCATATATTCTTAATACCTTCCACAGAGCATCTCTATCAACTCTATCATATGCCTTCTCCAGATCCATAAATGCTACATACAAATCCATTTGCTTTTCTAAGTATTTCTCACATACATTCTTCAAAGCAAACACCTGATCCACACATCCTCTACCACTTCTGAAACCGCACTGCTCTTCCCCAATCTGATGCTCTGTACATGCCTTCACCCTCTCAATCAATACCCTCCCATATAATTTACCAGGAATACTCAACAAACTTATACCTCTGTAATTTGAGCACTCACTCTTATCCCCTTTGCCTTTGTACAATGGCACTATGCACGCATTCCGCCAATCCTCAGGCACCTCACCATGAGTCATACATACATTAAATAACCTTACCAACCAGTCAACAATACAGTCACCCCCCTTTTTAATAAATTCCACTGCAATACCATCCAAACCTGCTGCCTTGCCGGCTTTCATCTTCCGCAAAGCTTTTACTACCTCTTCTCTGTTTACCAAATCATTTTCCCTAACCCTCTCACTTTGCACACCACGTCGACCAAAACACCCTATATCTGCCACTCTGTCATCAGACACATTCAACAAACCTTCAAAATACTCATTCCATCTCCTTCTCACATCACCGCTACTTGTTATCACCTCCCCATTTACGCCCTTCACTGAAGTTCCCATTTGCTCCCTTGTCTTACGCACCCTATTTACCTCCTTCCAGAACATCTTTTTATTCTCCCTAAAATTTACTGATAGTCTCTCACCCCAACTCTCATTTGCCCTTTTTTTCACCTCTTGCACCTTTCTCTTGACCTCCTGTCTCTTTCTTTTATACTTCTCCCACTCAATTGCATTTTTTCCCTGCAAAAATCGTCCAAATGCCTCTCTCTTCTCTTTCACTAATACTCTTACTTCTTCATCCCACCACTCACTACCCTTTCTAAACAGCCCACCTCCCACTCTTCTCATGCCACAAGCATCTTTTGCGCAATCCATCACTGATTCCCTAAATACATCCCATTCCTCCCCCACTCCCCTTACTTCCATTGTTCTCACCTTTTTCCATTCTGTACACAGTCTCTCCTGGTACTTCCCCACACAGGTCTCCTTCCCAAGCTCACTCACTCTCACCACCTTCTTCACCCCAACATTCACTCCTCTTTTCTGAAAACCCATACTAATCTTCACCTTAGCCTCCACAAGATAATGATCAGACATCCCTCCAGTTGCACCTCTCAGCACATTAACATCCAAAAGTCTCTCTTTCGCACGCCTGTCAATTAACACGTAATCCAATAACGCTCTCTGGCCATCTCTCCTACTTACATAAGTATACTTATGTATATCTCGCTTTTTAAACCAGGTATTCCCAATCATCAGTCCTTTTTCAGCACATAAATCTACAAGCTCTTCACCATTTCCATTTACAACACTGAACACCCCATGCATACCAATTATTCCCTCAACTGCCACATTACTCACCTTTGCATTCAAATCACCCATCATATATATATATATATATATTTGTCCTCTCACTAACCCCTGACTTTACTCCCAAGAGTATATATATATATATATATATATATATATATATATATATATATATATATATATATATATATATATATATAAATATATATATATATATATAAACTTTGTTGCCGTCTCCCGCGTTAGCAAGTTAGCGCAAAGAAACAGACGAAAGAATGGCCCAACCCACCTACATACACATGTATATACATACACGTCCACACGCACATATACATGCCTATAAACCTCCACGTATATATATATATATATATATATATATATATATATATATATATATATATATATATATATATATATATATATATATATATTCTTTCTTTTAATCTATTCGCCATTTCCCGCGTTAGCGAGGTAGCGTTAAGAACAGAGGACTGGGCCTTTATTGGAATATCCTCACCTGGCTCCCTCTGTTCCTTCTTTTGGAAAATTAAAAAGAAAAAAACGAGAGGGGAGGATTTCCAGCCCCCCGCTCCCTCCCCTTTTAGTCGCCTTCTCCGACACGCAGGGAATTCGTGGGAAGTATTCTTAATCCGCTATCCCCAGGGATAATAGGGTGGGGGATTGGGCGAAAATCCTGGGAGCCTTGAAGAATGTGTGGAAGTCGAGAACATTATCTCGGAAAGCAGGAATGGGTATGTTTGAAGGAATAGTGGTTCCAACAATGTTGTATGGTTGCGAGGCGTGGGTTTGGATAGAGTTGTGCGCAGGAGGGTGGATGTGCTGGAAATGAGATGTTTGAGGACAATGTGTGGTGTGAGGTGGTTGGATCGAGTAAGTAACGTAAGGGTAAGAGAGATGTGTGGAAACAAAAAGAGCGTGGTTGAGAGAGCAGAAGAGGGTGTTTTTAAATGGTTTGGGCACATGGAGAGAATGAGTGAGGAAAGATTGACCAAGAGGATATATGTGTCGGAGGTGGAGGGAACGAGGAGAAGTTGGAGACCACATTGGAGGTGGAAAGATGGAGTGAAAAAGATTTTGTGTGATCGGGGCCTGAACATGCAGGAGGGTGAAAGGAGGGCAAGGAATAGAGTGAATTGGATCGATGTGGTATACCGGGGTTGACGTGCTGTCAGTGGATTGAATCAGGGCATGTGAAGCGTCTGGGGTAAACCATGGAAAGCTGTGTAGGTATGTATATTTGCGTGTGTGGACGTATGTATATACATGTGTATGGGGGTGGGTTGGGCCATTTCTTTTGTCTGTTTCCTTTGCGCTACCTCGCAAACGCGGGAGACAGCGACAAAGCAAAAAAAAAAAAAATAAAGATATATATATATATATATATATATATATATATATATATATATATATATATATATATATATATATATATATATATATATATATATATATTCCTATGAGTCCACGGGGAAAATGAAACACGATAAGTTCCCAAGTGCACTTTCGTGTAATAATCACATCATCAGGGGAGACACAAGAGAGAAATATAAGTCAGTTGATGTGCATCGAAGAGACGACGCTAGGACGCCCAATGAATATATATATGTTATATGGTTGAGAGACGTGGGCTATAGATAGAGTTATGCGGAGGAGGGTGGATGTGTTTGAAATAAAGTGTTTGAGGACAATATGTGGTGTGAGGTGGTTTGATCGAGTACGTAATGAAAGGGTAAGAGAGATATGTGGTAATAAAAAGAGTGTGGTTGAGAGAGTAGAAGAGGGTGTTTTGAAATGGTTTGGGCACATGGAGAGAATGAGTGAGGAAAAATTGGCAAACAGGATAAACGTATGTGTCAGAGCTGGAGGGAACGAGGAGACGTAGGAGACCAAATTGGAGGTGGAAAGATGGAGTAAGAAAGATTTTGAGTGATCAGGGCCTGACCATGCAGGAGGGTGAAAGGCGTGCAAGGAATAGAGTGAATTGGAACGATGTGGTATACCGGAGTCGACTTGCTGTTACTGAATTGAACCAGGGCATGTGAAGCGTGTGGGGTAAACCATGGAAAGCTGTGTAGGTATGTATATTTGCGTGTGTGGACGTATGTATAGACATGTGTATGGGGGTGGGTTGGGCCATTTCTTTTGTCTGTTTCCTTTGCGCTACCTCGCAAACGCGGGAGACAGCGACAAAGCAAAAAAAAAAAAAATAAAGATATATATATATATATATATATATATATATATATATATATATATATATATATATATATATATATATATATATATTCCTATGAGTCCACGGGGAAAATGAAACACGATAAGTTCCCAAGTGCACTTTCGTGTAATAATCACATCATCAGGGGAGACACAAGAGAGAAATATAAGTCAGTTGATATACATCGAAAAGACGACGCTAGGACGCCCAATGAATATATATATGTTATATGGTTGCGAGACGTGGGCTATAGATAGAGTTATGCGGAGGAGGGTGGATGTGTTTGAAATAAAGTGTTTGAGGACAATATGTGGTGTGAGGTGGTTTGATCGAGTACGTAATGAAAGGGTAAGAGAGATATGTGGTAATAAAACGAGTGTGGTTGAGAGAGTAGAAGAGGGTGTTTTGAAATGGTTTGGGCACATGGAGAGAATGAGTGAGGAAAAATTGACAAACAGGATAAACGTATGTGTCAGAGCTGGAGGGAACGAGGAGACGTAGGAGACCAAATTGGAGGTGGAAAGATGGAGTAAGAAAGATTTTGAGTGATCAGGGCCTGACCATGCAGGAGGGTGAAAGGTGTGCAAGGAATAGAGTGAATTGGAACGATGTGGTATACCGGAGTCGACTTGCTGTTACTGAATTGAACCAGGGACATGTGAAGCGTGTGGGGTAAACCATGGAAAGTTCTGTGGGGCCTGGTCTTGGAAATGGAGCTCTGGTTTCGATGCATTTTACATCATAGCTGGAGACTAAATGTGAACGAATGTGGCCTCTGTGTTCTTTTCCTATCGCTACCTCGCTCGCGTGTGGGGGAAGGGGTTTGTTTTTTCACGTGTGGCGGGGTGGCGACGAGAATGAATAAAGACAGCCAGTATGAATTATGTAAATGTGCATATATGTATATGTCTGTGTATGTATATATATGTATGCGTTGAAATGTATAGGTATATATATGTGCATGTGAGGACGTGTATGTATATATATGTGTATGTGGATGGGTTGGGCCATTCTTTCGTCTGTTTTCTTGCGCTGCCTTGCTAACGCGGAAGACAGCGACAAAGTATAATAATAAAATAAATGTGTGTGTGTGTGTGTGTGTGTGTGTGTGTGTGTGTGTGTGTGTGTGTGTGTGTGTGTATTTGTAGCGTCATTAGAAGGCCTTGATTAAGCCATTCTGTTGCTCATGTCGTTTCAGCTAAAATAAAAATAAACGCATCTCCATCTTTGATTGTATTGACTTGTATGAGCTGAATAGTGTAGGGATAAGCAATCAACCCTGTGTAGTACCGTGATGAAAAGAGAGCGGGAAGTGTCACGTTAATTCATCCAAAATATATGTATTTACATGACTATTAGACAAGTATCCATGTTCCTAGATATTGTATATTAATGTGGTTTATAAAGTACATGAGACTTCCCACTGTAAAATTTTGGATAACATCCGGAAGATACACCAGCGAAGTTAGGTACATTTTTAAAAACCGGTTGTAGTTTTTTTGAATTGTTTCAGGTGTATTAGAACACCACATAGTACTGTAGGGAAAGAGTTATGGCAATATGAACTATTTGTTGAATATATATATATATATATATATATATATATATATATATATATATATATATATATATATTTTTTTTTTTTTTTTTTTATACTATTCGCTATTTCCCGCGATAGCGAGGTAGCGTTAAGAACAGAGGACTGGGCCTTTGAGGGAATATCCTCACCTGGACCTCTTCTCTGTTCCTTCTTTTGAAAAAAAAAAAAAAAAAAAAAAATATATATATATTATCCCTGGGGATAGGGGAGAAAGAATACTTCCCACGTATTCCCTGCGTGTCGTAGAAGGCGAATAAAAGGGAAGGGAGCGGGGGGCTGGAAATCCTCCCCTCTATTTTTTTTTTTTTTTTTTTTTTTAATTTTCCAAGAGAAGGAACAGAGAAGGGGGCCAGGTGAGGGTATTCCCTCAAAGGCCCAGTCCTCTGTTCTTAACGCTACCTCGCTATCGCGGGAAATGGCGAATAGTATGAAAAAAAAAAAAAATATATATATATATATATATATATATATATATATATATATATATATATATATATATATATATATATATATACATATATTTTTTTTTTTTTTTTGCCGCTGTCTCCCGCGTTTGCGAGGTAGCGCAAGGAAACAGACGAAAGAAATGGCCCAACCCACCCCCATACACATGTATATACATACGTCCATACACGCAAATATACATACCTACACAGCTTTCCATAGTTTACCCCAGACGCTTCACATGCCTTGATTCAATCCACTGACAGCACGTCAACCCCGGTATACCACATCGCTCCAATTCACTCTATTCCTTGCCCTCCTTTCACCCTCCTGCATGTTCAGGCCCCGATCACACAAAATCTTTTTTACTCCATCTTTCCACCTCCAATTTGGTCTCCCT
Organism: Panulirus ornatus; assembly: GCF_036320965.1. NCBI lineage: Eukaryota > Metazoa > Arthropoda > Malacostraca > Decapoda > Palinuridae > Panulirus > Panulirus ornatus. The sequence continues at coordinate 41,828,057 of NC_092237.1, forward strand.
CTTCTCCTCGTTCCCTCCACCTCCGACACATATATCCTCTTGGTCAATCTTTCCTCACTCATTCTCTCCATGTGACCAAACCATTTCAAAACACCCTCTTCTGCTCTCTCAACCACGCTCTTTTTATTTCCACACATCTCTCTTACCCTTACGTTACTTACTCGATCAAACCACCTCACACCACACATTGTCCTCAAACATCTCATTTCCAGCACATCCATCCTCCTGCGCACAACTCTATCCATAGCCCACGCCTCGCAACCATACAACATTGTTGGAACCACTATTCCTTCAAACATACCCATTTTTGCTTTCCGAGATAATGTTCTCGACTTCCACACATTCTTCAAGGCTCCCAGAATTTTCGCCCCCTCCCCCACCCTATGATCCACTTCCGCTTCCATGTTTCCATCCGCTGCCAGATCCACTCCCAGATATCTAAAACACTTCACTTCCTCCAGTTTTTCTCCATTCAAACTCACCTCCCAATTGACTTGACCCTCAACCCTACTGTACCTAATAACCTTGCTCTTATTCACATTTACTCTTAACTTTCTTCTTTCACACACTTTACCAAACTCAGTCACCAGCTTCTGCAGTTTCTCACATGAATCAGCCACCAGCACTGTATCATCAGCGAACAACAACTGACTCACTTCCCAAGCTCTCTCATCCCCAACAGACTTCATCCATGCCCCTCTTTCCAAAAACTCTTGCATTTACCTCCCTAACAACCCCATCCATAAACAAATTAAACAACCATGGAGACATCACACACCCCTGCCGCAAACCTACATTCACTGAGAACCAATCACTTTCCTCTCTTATTACACGTACACATGCCTTACATCCTCGATAAAAACTTTTCACTGCTTCTAACAACTTGCCTCCCACACCATATATTCTTAATACCTTCCACAGAGCATCTCTATCAACTCTATCATATGCCTTCTCCAGATCCATAAATGCTACATACAAATCCATTTGCTTTTCTAAGTATTTCTCACATACATTCTTCAAAGCAAACACCTGATCCACACATCCTCTACCACTTCTGAAACCACACTGCTCTTCCCCAATCTGATGCTCTGTACATGCCTTCACCCTCTCAATCAATACCCTCCCATACAATTTCCAGGAATACTCAACAAACTTATACCTCTGTAATTTGAGCACTCACTCTTATCCCCTTTGCCTTTGTACAATGGCACTATGCACGCATTCCGCCAATCCTCAGGCACCTCACCATGAGTCATGCATACATTAAATAACCTTACCAACCAGTCAACAATACAGTCACCCCCTTTTTTAATAAAGTCCACTGCAATACCATCCAAACCTGCTGCCTTGCCGGCTTTCATCTTCCGCAAAGCTTTTACTACCTCTTCTCTATTTACCAAATCATTTTCCCTAACCCTCTCACTTTGCACACCACCTCGACCAAAACACCCTATATCTGCCACTCTATCATCACAAACATTCAACAAACCTTCAAAATACTCACTCCATCTCCTTCTCACATCACCACTACTTGTTATCACCTCCCCATTTGCGCCCTTCACTGAAGTTCCCATTTGCTCCCTTGTCTTACGCACTTTATTTACCTCCTTCCAAAACATCTTTTTATTCTCCCTAAAATTTAATGATACTCTCTCACCCCAACTCTCATTTGCCCTTTTTTTCACCTCTTGCACCTTTCTCTTGACCTCCTGTCTCTTTCTTTTATACGTCTCCCACTCAATTTCATTTTTTCCCTGCAAAAATCGTCCAAATGCCTCTCTCTTCTCTTTCACTAATACTCTTACTTCTTCATCCCACCACTCACTACCCTTTCTAATCAACCCACCTCCCACTCTTCTCATGCCACAAGCATCTTTTGCGCAATCCATCACTGATTCCCTAAATACATCCCATTCCTCCCCCACTCCCCTTACTTCCATTGTTCTCACCTTTTTCCATTCTGTATATATATATTTTTTTTTTTTTTTTGCTTTGTCGCTGTCTCCCGCGTTTGCGAGGTAGCGCAAGGAAACAGACGAAAGAAATGGCCTAACCCACCCCCATACCCATGTATATACATACGTCCACACACGCAAATATACATACCTACACAGCTTTCCATGGTTTACCCCAGACGCTTCACATGCCCTGATTCAATCCACTGACAGTACGTCAACCCCGGTATACCACATCGATCCAATTCACTCTATTCCTTGCCCTCCTTTCACCCTCCTGCATGTTCAGGCCCCGATCACACAAAATCTTTTTCACTCCATCTTTCCACCTCCAATTTGGTCTCCCACTTCTCCTTGTTCCCTCCACCTCCGACACATATATCCTCTTGGTCAATCTTTCCTCACTCATTCTCTCCATGTGCCCAAACCATTTCAAAACACCCTCTTCTGCTCTCTCAACCACACTCTTTTTATTTTCACACATCTCTCTTACCCTTACGTTACTTACTCGATCAAACCACCTCACACCACACATTGTCCTCAAACATCTCATTTCCAGCACATCCATCCTCCTGCGCACAACTCTATCCATAGCCCACGCCTCGCAACCATACAACATTGTTGGAACCACTATTCCTTCAAACATACCCATTTTTGCTTTCCGAGATAATGTTCTCGACTTCAACACATTCTTCAAGGCTCCCAGGATTTTCGGCCCCTCCCCCACCCTATGATCCACTTCCGCTTCCATGGTTCCATCCGCTGCCAGATCTACTCCCAGATATCTAAAACACTTTACTTCCTCCAGTTTTTCTCCATTCAAACTTACCTCCCAATTGACTTGACCCTCAACCCTACTGTACCTAATAACCTTGCTCTTATTCACATGTATATGTGTGTGTGTGTGTGTGTATATATGTGCGCATGTATGTGTATGTATATAAATATGTATATATATATGTATTATCCCTGGGGATAGGGGTGAAAGAATACTTCCCACGCATTCCTCGCGTGTCGTAGAAGGCAACTAGAGGGGACGGGAGCGGGGGGCCAGAAATCCTCCCCGCCTTGTATTTTTTGACTTTCTAAAATGGGAAACAGAAGAAGATATATATATATATATATATATATATATATATATATATATATATATATATATATATATATATATATATATATATATATATATATATATGTATATATATATATATATATATATATATATATATATTTTTTTTTTTTTTTTTTTTTGCTTTGTCGCTGTCTCCCGCGTTTGCGAGGTAGCGCAAGGAAACAGACGAAAGAAATGGCCCAACCCACCCCCATACACATGTATATACATACGTCCACACACGCAAATATACATACCTACACAGCTTTCCATGGTTTACCCCACACGCTTCACATGCCTTGATTCAATCCATTGACAGCACGTCAACCCCGGTATACCACATCGCTCCAATTCACTCTATTCCTTGCCCTCCTTTCACCCTCCTGCATGTTCAGGCCCCGAGCACACAAAATCTTTTTTACTCCATCTTTCCACCTCCAATTTCGTCTCCCTCTTCTCTTCGTTCCCTCCACCTCCGACACATACATCCTCTTGGTCAATCTTTCCTCACTCATTCTCTCCATGTGACCAAACCATTTCAAAACACCCTCTTCTGCTCTCTCAACCACGCTCTTTTTATTTTCACACATCTCTCTTACCCTTACGTTGCTTACTCGATCAAACCACCTCACACCACACATTGTCCTCAACCATCTCATTTCCAGCGCATCCATCCTCCTGCGCACAACTCTATCCATAGTCCACGCCTCGCAACCATACAACATTGTTGGAACCATTATTCCTTCAAACATACCCATTTTTGCTTTCCGAGATAATGTTCTCGACTTCCACACATTCTTCAAGGCTCCAAGAATTTTCGCCCCCTCCCCCACCCTATGATCCACTTCCGCTTCCATGTTTCCATCCGCTGCCAGATCCACTCCCAGATATCTAAAACACTTCACTTCCTCCAGTTTTTCTCCATTCAAACTCACCTCCCAATTGACTTGACCCTCAACCCTACTGTACCTAGTAACCTTGCTCTTATTGACATTTACTCTTAACTTTCTTCTTTCACACACTTTACCAAACTCAGTCACCAGCTTCTGCAGTTTCTCACATGAATCAGCCACCAGCGCTGTATCATCAGCGAACAACAACTGACTCACTTCCCAAGCTCTCTCATCCCCAACAGACTTCATACTTGCCCCTCTTTCCAAAACTCTTGCATTCACCTCCCTAACAACCCCATCCATAAACAAATTAGACAACCATGGAGACATCACACACCCCTGCCGCAAACCTACATTCACTGAGAACCAATCACTTTCCTCTCTTCCTACACGTACACATGCCTTACATCCTCGATAAAAACTTTTCACTGCTTCTAACAACTTGCCTCCCACACCATATATTCTTAATACCTTCCACAGAGCATCTCTATCAACTCTGTCATATGCCTTCTCCAGATCCATAAATGCTACATACAAATCCATTTGCTTTTCTAAGTATTTCTCACATACATTCTTCAAAGCAAACACCTGATCCACACATCCTCTACCACTTCTGAAACCACATATATATATATATATATATATATATATATATATATATATATATATATATATATATATATATATATATATATATATATATATATATATATATATATATATATATATATATATTATCCCTGGGGATAGGGGAGAAAGAATACTTCCCACGTATTCCCTGCGTGTCGTAGAAGGCGACTAAAAGGGAAGGGAGCGGGGGGCTGGAAATCCTCCCCTCTCATTTTTTTTTTTTTTTTCAATTTTCCAAAAGAAGGAACAGTGAAGGGGGCCAGGTGAGGATATTCCCTCTAAGGCCCAGTCCTCTGTTCTTAACGCTACCTTGCTAATGCGGGAAATGGTGAATAGTATGAAAAAAAAAAAAAAAAAAAAAAAAAATATATATATATATATATATATATATATATATATATATATATATATATATATATATATATATATATATATATATATATATATACGAAGAGAGCAACGTACGTAAGACAGAAAGTATGTTCTTTTAAAATCTATCAAACAATAGTCCTTACATATCTCTTATAATCAAAGAGTCTGGAAAAATATTGACCCTTATTTTGCAAGACTACCCTACTGTCTCCATTACTGTATCAATATACTGTACATAAGAATTATGTCTTTATGATTTTCCTTGTGTCAGGTTAACGGTGGTGAGCAGAAAGGCTCCCCATGACCAGAGAGAGGTTCTCACCGACCAGAGAGGCTCCCTATGACCACAGATGGTTCCTGAGACTCTTAACCACCGGGGAGAGGTTACCATAACTAGGTATATTTCCAATGGCCAGAAGAGGCTCCCTACGACCAGAGAGGCTCATCATGACCAGAAGAAGGTTCCCCACGACCAGAGAGGCTCATCATGACCCGAGAGGCTCCCCATGACCAGAGAGGCTCATCATGACCAGAAGAAGGCTCCCCACAACCAGAAAGGCTCCCCATGACCAGAGAGGCTCCCCATGACCAGAGAGGCTCCCCATGACCAGAGAGGCTCCCCATGACCAGAGAGGCTCATCATGACCAGAAGAAGGCTCCCCACAACCAGAAAGGCTCCCCATGACCAGAGAGGCTCCCCATGACCAGAGAGGCTCCCCATGACCAGAGAGTCTCCCCATGACCAGAGAGTCTCCCCATGACCAGAGAGGCTCCCCATGACCAGAGAGTCTCCCCATGACCAGAGAGGCTCCCCATGACCAGAGAGTCTCCCCATGACCAGAGAGGCTCCCCATGACCAGAGAGGCTCCCCATGACCAGAGAGTCTCCCCATGACCAGAGAGGCTCCCCATGACAAAAGGTGTTAGCAATTTGGGGTCAGCTGTCGCTGAACAAAAGAAAGATGTTTATAAAGACGACTATTTGCAGAGAACAATTTGTATTGCTATTTACCCGGGTTTGAAAATATGGCTGACCATCTTCACAAATTGTTGACACGCGTCGAGCAGGAGCCAGAAAGCTGTATCTCCTCCCTAAAATCTGGAATATTTCTACCAACCAGTCTCTCTTTCACCCCACGCCTCTCTGATGGCCAGCGACCTATGGGAGGAAGCCATCAGTTTAAGCAACTATCACGAGTGCTGCTTCATGTCAGTTCCCTCATGTTCTGCCACAGCATAGTTATTGTGCAAGATAAAGCAGCTGTCATAGGGCCAGTAAGGCACCAAAGGTAGTGTTGAGTGACCATTGATGCCTCCCTCACCTAACCTGTATCTTATGGCTACACGACTGCCAGGACTTTCTTCCTTCAGTGGCTTCACTGTCTCCCCCGACCACGCGGCCTCCCTACCCCCCTCACCCATATCTTCGCCCCCTCACCCATGTCCTCCCATCCCTCACGTCACAGTCTGCTCTGCTGGGAATGGGTTTCTGATGTCAATCTCTCTATCTTTACACCAAAAGAGGTTCCGAGTATTTCCTTAACAGTGTTGACTATTTCCGGACGAACATGAGCCACATGGAAGGGACATTACAGAGATACAAGCGACAGGTGTCTCTGTATCATCTCTAGCCTGTGTACTATTTTTCAATGTGTCTCTCAAAGAGAAAGAGTTTCATTCAATGTTGCAGCGACGATGTGTAATGAATATATTATGTAACACTTACATTGTGTAGCAGATACACTAAGAAGCAGCTACACAATGTAGAAGTTACACTATGTAGCAGCTACACTATGTAGCAGTTACAATATGATATAAAACGTGAGGAGTGGGATTGAACTATCACGTAAACACTGCCTACAGATCTTTAATGGGCATTTTCTGTCTACATTTCAAGGTAATTTTATCGAACATATAAAACAATCAGTAAAGTACCGAAAGATAATGAGAAATCTTAGTGATCTTGGCTCTGTGGCTAATTTCTGACTGCTATGAGCTTCACATGGCATAGCAAACAACTATGGTTTAAGCGGTTCTTGTATCACCGTTGACACCTTTCAGTTGCCTCCTGGTTCTAGTGTCATGTGTTTTGGGTGTCCAGGTGGCACAGTAGCGGGTTAGACGTGATGCCGAAGAGTTCCTGCCGCTGGGGCTAGCACTCGGTGCTCTGTTCGAGCTGCACGGGGTCACTCTCACCGGTGCTGGACTTAGCCTTGAGGGTGAAGGTGTACGGAACACAAGCTGTCAACCCGGTGACGGTGTGCGTCACCTTCCAGTCAGATCCCCGTGGAATCTCTACGTTTCCGGCGTTGCCGTCACCCTCCCAATGTAACATATACAGGCTGGTGCAGCGGGGGTTAATCTCTGGCTGGAACCACTGGAGCGAGATAGAGGTTTTGGTGAAGCCGCTTATTCCAAATACCTGAGGCGCTGAGGGCGTGTCGTCTGAAGTCTTGGTAGTGACTTGCCTCCAGCCAGATCTCCTGCCAGTTGGAGACACGGAGCGCACCTTGACGAGGTAGTGAGTGCAGGCTTTGAGGTCGGTGACGCTGATGTCCATGTAGGGCGTCACTTCTCTGTGGGTTTGCAGCATCTTCAGGTCTTGATCGAAAACATCAATTTCATATCCTCTCACACACTGAGGGTTGTTCTTTGGGGGCTCGAAGTTGACCGTCAGCTCGTTAACGCCAGTCGATGCGACCTTCAGGTTAACCACGGGGCTAGGCGCTGCAAGAACGGAACACTGGTTATTGTGGATCTTAGGACATGTTTACGATGACCCCCTCTCTTGTCTTACCTCCGTTATCATTTATGTAAGGCTAGATGCACCTGAGGCATGAAGATTCTTACCATTCCAACAGGATGATGCAGGAAGGAGCGAGATTTAATTTATCCAGAGGTCGTAAAGATTTGATAATGGGAAATTTTAGTTCTATAGAAATAGGATGGGAGAAGATATGCGTAGGTTTTCAAGATCAAATGTCACAGACACAAGAGATCTTGGAAGAGTGTACGGGAAGCTTTGGTATACCCCTCGCCACTGAGCACACTAGACTAAGAGTGACTGATATACCATCCTCACTAGATCTTTGTGGAAACAATATACCACTGGGCGTGTGAGGATTTGAAAGCAGGAGTGCCGTTTTGTAGGCCGGCGTGCTACCATCGTGGCTCAGTGGTATATCGTTGCCATCTAGTCCATGTGTTATGTTACGTGTTGAGAGATATTAACTCGATCTTATTTTGACGCATAAAACCTCGGAAACTGTACCAATGACACGTGATGAAACCGTCACAGAGTAATAATCACGTAATGTTTGAGTTCGACTACTTAGTCAGTGAGGGCAAAAGAGGGGTAACCAGACACAAAGAAAGGACACATTCGTGGAGCTAGAAGGTGAAGTTGCATAGCTACTGTTACCTAAATTTCTTAAGATCTATAATGAAAGGATAGGAACATGGTACCTTTCATAGAAAATGGGGAGAATTAGAAGAGAGAGATACGGTTTGATAGAAGATATGAAGAAAGAAGAAAACATGGAAGTGTATCATGGAGAAGATACAAGGGGCACCAGAGCCAGCCAACATTTGAAAGGTACACGAGAAATGAGCATAGCAAGATAAGAGAGGAGGAACAGAGAGCTTTGAAGAAGAAATATTTACGATCAAGGTAATGAAAGATTCAAAACTAAGTCACAGATTCTTCAGAAGTAAACTGCCCGTTAGCAAGCAGCTAATGTGGATGAGGGATTGAGAGGGGAAAGCTATTTGAAGACGAGCAAAGATACGAAGAACTGACTGATGAGTTTAATCTTGTATCTACGGTGGGAGACAGTGTGTCCCCAACACCAGTGAGATGAGATACACAGAACGACCTTGAGAACACTATGATTGTTTAGACAGACACAAGCTGAGTGAAGCTTCTTAATCCATGTACAAGAGAGTACACAGTCTTAAAAAAGTCCTTTCTTGTGTATTAAAAGAGAGCGAAGAAAAAGTAGACAGGATGCTTGAAATATTGGTAGAAAATTCGCCGAAAGATCATGTAGCCTCAGAGAAGCATAGAGTAAGAAATGAGATCGGGAAATTAGACAGAATTACAGCTCATTGTGGTTGCCATCTGTAAAACACTGGAAAAGAAACAAAAAGAACAAAAAACAAAATAGAAACTACTTAAGTTAAAGATAACATGGGTTCAGGGAAAGGAGGAGGTTTATAACATAATCTCAACATATCTCTTAAGATTTCTATGAGGGTTAGGTCTGTTGTATACAAAAGAGATGTGAGGTTGGAGTGAGCGTTATTGGACGGCCTGAAGGCATTTAACTCTTTACGGCATTAAGTGGTCGGTAAAGAGGTAGGCCTTCTTCCTTCGGTCGACAGAAAATTAATCCGGTGGAAGCCAACCCTGGAGGCGTCAGAGGAGCATTGTGTGAATAGGTTGGGTTACCAGTGGCGTACCGCTGGTGTCTGTCTTAGGACCGCTGCTTTCTTTATCTATGTAAGTGATTTGTTGATGATGCTGAGGTCGTGGAAGAAGTAAGGATTAACGAGGACTGCATCATCTTACAAAGGAACTGAGACAAACTCTAAAGCTAGACTGAAACATGGGTAAGGAAGTCCAGCCCAAGTAAATATGAAAATGGGACACTGAGAAAATAAGGTCTTCGACATGAATATAAACGAGAAGGAAATAAGCCCCATGATTCTGTGTGTGTGAGAGGGAGGGGGGGACTTTAGGGTCGGCTTCGTGTTTTGGCCAACTGTCAGGCACCAGAACACCACGTCGGGAGAACCATTTACAAAGCTCACTGCTGAGCATTAGGTGTCCTGGAGTAGGTGGGTAAGGTGATCTTCAACATACTGTTCACGACTTAAACCTAACCAGTATATGCTTTCCACGTTTGGCCATCTTTCACAGACAAGAATAAAGAACAAATAAAGATGCTCCAGAGAGTGAGCCAGTGTCCCGACCAGTGAGGCAGTACCCCAGCCACTGAGGTAGTGTCCTGGCCAGTGAGGCAGTGCCCCGCCCATTAAGGAAGTGTCCAGACCAGAGAGGTACACGGGAAATTCACTCACTGACATCTTGAGTGGAGGTGGTGTTACCAGTGGGTATACTGGTGAGGCCTCCTGGAGACACCACAGTGATGACGATATTGTAACGGCTGCAGGGGAGGAGGTCGGTGATGGTAAAGTTGTTGTCACCGCCAGTTGTGATGTTCTCACATATCTCCACCATATGGACGCCATCCAGCCAGCAGATCTCGAAGTGTCCAGCGCACCGGTCGTCCTCGTTCGCACCCCAGGAAACATCAATGGTGTCTGTACCACTGGGGTCCAATGTGATGGTGGGTGGTGCATCTGGCTCTGTCCAAACACGTCAAAAATGTTAGTACCTAAGAGTTCCTTGTCCTTGGCCAACCATAACTGATATCCTCCTCTTAAAAATTGCTTATTTTCATTAACAAAAACATCCTACGCTCTTCTGTGTACTCTGTGAATCGATTCTACATACTGATAACAAAGATATTCCAAAATAGAGTACATCATGACAGCTATTAGCTACGTGCTACTAGGTACCCTTGGAAGAAGAGTTTTGATACATATAGTTCTATGGCTCTCTGACTCCGTCAGTGTTTAACGCTTGTGAAGACGGCTTTCACAATTATGTACCTGGACCAGTGCTTTTCTGTAGACCGATCCGCTGTGCTGCTGTAGGCTTTCCCATGTACCGTTGTAGACCTATTCATTGTGTTGCTGACGGCCGTCCCATATGCTGCTGTACGCCCTATCAGTGTGTTGGTGTAAACCCTCTCATTGTGTTGCTGTAGTCGCTGCCAGTGTGTTGATATAGTCCCTCCTTGTGTATTGCTGTAGTCCATCCCAGCATGTTGCCGTAATCCCTCCCTTTATATTGCTGTAGTCTCTCCCAAAGCGATGCTCTAAGCCCTACTGGTGTACTGCAACATACACCTCTGTGTGTTGCCCTCCCACCTGCCCCAGGCCCTCACTCCAACAGCCAGTCCTCCTCACCTGTCTCCATCGTAGCAGCGAACCTGGTCACGCTCGGGCTGGACAGTTCAGCTTTGTTGACAGCCACGATGTCGATGGTGTAGTTGCTGCAGGGGTCGAGTGGGCTGATGGTGGCGTGGTGCTGGTACTCCCGCCCCACAGCCGGGCTGCTGACGACTCTGCTGTGAGTCTTACCGTATGTGATGGCGTATCTGACGGAGAGGCAAGGCCGAGTGAGCGGAATACAAAGCGTTCCGTAGGGCAAAGTTACGTATGTTTAATGGAAGGAGAGGAGGAGGGGATGGCAATGCTTCCTTACTGAAGGACAGAGATGAACGAGGGACAGGTATGGTTCCGTGCGAAAAGCAAATTGCTACTTAAAGGAGAAACTGTGTTACTTGAAGGACAAAATACGTAAGTTCTGGAGAGAAGGACAATGCTTTGTAACGCTTAGGCCTTACTACCTGAGGGAAGGATGCCACTACCTGAGGGAAGGATGCCACTACCTGAGGGAAGGATGCCACTACCTGAGGGAAGGATGCCACCACCTGAGGGAAGGATGCCACTACCTGAGGGAAGGATGCCACTACCTGAGGGAAGGATGCCACTACCTGAGAGAAGGATGCCACTACCTGAGGGAAGGATGCCACTACCTGAGGGAAGGATGCCACTACCTGGGGGAAGGATGCCACCACCTGAGGGAAGGATGCCACTACCTGAGGGAAGGATGCCACTACCTGAGGGAAGGATGCCACTACCTGAGGGAAGGATGCCACTATCTGAGGGAAGGATGCCACTACCTGAGGGAAGGATGCCACTACCTGAGGGAAGGATGCCACTACCTGAGGGAAGGATGTCACTACCAGAGGAAAGGATGCCACTACCTGAGGGAATGATGCCACTACCTGAGGGAAGGATGCCACTACCTGAGGGAAGGATGCCACTACCTGAGGGAAGGATGCCACCACCTGAGGGAAGGATGCCACTACCTGAGGGAAGGATGCCACTACCTGAGGGAAGAATGCCACTACCTGAGGGAAGGATGCCACTACCTGAGGGAAAGATGCCACTACCTAAGGGAAGGATGCCACTACCTGAGGAAAGGATGCCACTACCTGAGGGAAGGATGCCACTACCTGAGGGAAGAATGCCACTACCTGAGGGAAGGATGCCATTACCTGAGGGAAGGATGCTACTACCTGAGAGAAGGATGCCACTACCTGAGGGAAGGATGCCACTACCTGAGGGAAGGATGCCACCACCTGAGGGAAGGATGCTACTACCTGAGGGAAGGATACCACTACCTGAGGGAAGAATGCCACTACCTGAGGGAAGGATGCCACCACCTGAGGGAAGGATGCCACTACCTGAGGGAAGGATGCCACTCCCTGAGGGAAGGATGCCACTACCTGAGGGAAGAATGTCACTACCTGAGAGAAGGATGCCACCACCTGAGGGAAGGATGCCACCACCTGAGGGAAGAATGCCACTACCTGAGGGAAGGATGCCACCACCTGAGGGAAGGATGCCACTACCTGAGGGAAGGATGCCACTACCTGAGGGAAGGATGCCACCATCTGTGGGAAGGATGCCACCACCTGAGGGAAGAATGCCACTACCTGAGGGAAGGATGCCACTACCTGAGGGAAGGATGTCACTACCTGAGGGAAGGATGCTACTACCTGAGGGAAGAATGCCACCACCTGAGGGAAGGATGCCACCACCTGAGGGAAGGATGCCACTACCTGAGGGAAGAATGCCACTACCTGAGAGAAGGATGCCACTACCTGAGGGAAGGATGCCACTACCTGAGGGAAGAATGCCACTACCTGAGGGAAGGATGCCACCACCTGAGGGAAGGATGCCACTACCTGAGGGAAGGATGCCACTACCTGAGGGAAGGATGCCACTACCTGAGGGAAGGATGCCACTACCTGAGGGAAGGATGCCACCATCTCTGGGAAGGATGCCACCACCTGAGGGAAGGATGCCACTACCTGAGGGAAGGATGCCACTACCTGAGGGACGGATGTCACTACCTGAGGGAAGGATGCCACTACCTGAGGGAAGAATGCCACTACCTGATGGATGGATGTCACCACCTGAGGGAAGGATGCCACTACATGAGGGAAGATGCTACTCCCTGAGGGAAGGGTGCCACTACCTGAGGGAAGAATGCCACTACCTAAGGGAAGGATGCCACTACCTGAGGGAAGGATGCCACTACCTGAGGGAAGGATGCCACTACCTGAGGGAAGTATGCCACTACCTAAGAGAAGGATGCCACCACATGAGGGAAGGATGCTACTACCTGAGGGAAGGATGCCACTACCTGAGGGAAGGATGCCACTACCTGAGGGAAGGATGCCACCATCTGTGGGAAGGATGCCACCACCTGAGGGAAGGATGCCACTACCTGAGGGAAGGATGCCACTACCTAAGAGAAGGATGCCACTACCTGAGGGAAGGATGCCACTACCTGAGGGAAGGATGCCACTACCTAAGAGAAGGATGCCACCACCTGAGGGAAGGATGCCACTACCTGAGGGAAGGATGCCACTACCTGAGGGAAGGATGCCACCATCTCTGGGAAGGATGCCACTACCTGAGGGAAGGATGCCACTACCTGAGGGAAGAATGCCACTACCTGAGGGTAGGGTGCCACCACCTGCTGAAGGGACGTGCCCCTACCTGAGGGAATGCAAAGGTCACCACCTGAGTCCCTGGGAATCACAGAAGATAGTGCACTCCGTGACGCTGTGTGACGAGGTCACGTGGTGTAGTGTAGGGCAGTGAGATTAACCTAGTTACCTCACCTCACCCATACTGATGTGGTCAGAACGGTGAGGAGGATGCCTCCTCCACGACCAACACCTCCTCAGGCACATCAGCCGGCAGGAAAATAGCTAAGTTGGAGCAGCAGTGATAGCAGTGATGTCGAGTTGGAGCAGCAGTGACGTCGAGATTGTTTATATAAGAAGGGATGAATGTGGAGAGAGAAAAAATGAGACATTCTGATGTAACCTGAACTGCCAGATGCTCTGTGGAAGATGTATTTTCTGTCGCTAATTTCCTTTAAAAAAGAAAGGTGAAGGCCATGCATATCATTGTTGAGCAAGCTTATTCACTGATCGTTAACACCGTTAATCATAATTACCAATGTCGTTAAGATATTTGTCTAATTGTGTTCTGTATGTGTTGATCATCCTTGCCTGGAAAATAACTGGTATGTTATTCTAGTTTTCTTTCATTCTATTGCCACAGGAACGTTTTTCTTATGTATGTATGACATGTTCGTTCCTATAACATCATATCGGGTTTACTGGTCACTGTATCTCTATCTGACGTGGAATAATAATCGTGAATTATTAAGTATTCCGAAGATTTTTGTCGGATATCCCTCATGATGTGCACGTTCATTCTACAGAAGATGAATCTAAGATCTGTGAATCCTTCTTCCCAGGTTTATACAAGCGAGGGAAGCAGTTCCCTGAGGAGAGACCAAGTTCCATGTGGGAAGCACTATACTACCACGGGAATGACGCCGCCACCGCTGGGCTTTCACGTCTGCTCACGGTCATTACGTAAGCACCTGCACAACACACCCAACTTGGGGTGAGCAGATTATGTGATGTTGATTATCTGGGGTTTCCAGGATAGAGTGGAGGATATGGTTATGATCAAAGCGTTTATATTGTTTTTAGGCTTGAATTTGCGATGCAAATGACATTTTAGTTACAGATGTAGTAAGAAATTGCGTCATAGCACATTTGACTATCACTAGGTTAGCGCTACCTCTTCTTGAGTGCTTTATAGGTCCGTATTTAGAAAGGAAATATGATCAGTACGAGAAGAAGAACGATTATAGACAAGAAAGAAGGAGAAATGAATTGAAATGTAAAGCGGAATCATCAACACAAGAGTGTATCGGGTTACTAGCACATGAGAGATCATTTCTTTGGGAGAAAAGAAGAGTGAAGGTGATAGGATAGAACCCTGAGACTACTGACCTGGAGCGAGCAAGATGGAAATTGTGCATTACAGAATAATGAGAAGCAGGAAAATAACAACAAAGGAAGGGAGTTTATATAACCAAGTCTTATGCCAAACCTGGTCAGATGCTTTGGATAAGTCAAGGGTTACGACAAAAGTGGCGTCAATATCCCTGAGAGAGGAAGACCATAGATGAGTCACATAGAGACTATGACCAGCAGACCTAGCACTGGCAAGTCTGTATTGATGATCAGGAGGAAGGGAATGAGATAGTAAGTGTTGGAGGAGGTTGAGGAGAGTTCCGAAGACTTTGGAGACAACGCAAGTGAGAACGATGAGGCAATGTTTGGAGGGGATTAGAGCAAGAGGTGCTCAACTGCCGTCACTCCAACTGAGAGATGCAGAACAATCGGAGCCTCAGAGAACTCTCCAGCAACAGGTCCTGATTACTGATCATCATTCTAAGGTCTTTTCGTTCTCGTATGTCTGAATAATGCCTAGTTGAAGATTTGAATTCCTGGTCAATATTTCTATGTCCAAAATGCTCTATCTATCTTTGGTCAACGCTGAAATCTAGTTAGCCTGTCTCTGACCAATTCACCTATTTTTAAGGCTCTGTTATCATAAAGTAGTTTTTCTATTTTGTTTGGAAATTATTTCGTTGCACCGAATAACGGTGAGATTTTACCTGTAAGTCTTGCCTCCAAGTTACTGACACAACTAATGAAAATTATAGGACCTAGGAGAGCACCTTGTGGTACCACACTTATTTTCCTGAGCCAGTTCGATGCTTCCTTCTTTATTACGATTCGTTGTTTACGCTTTGTAGGCATGAGGGAAGGGCACCTCTACCTGAGGGGAAGGATAGCATTACAAAAATGAAGGACACCCAATACCTCAGGAAGGCGGGAGGCTGCCCTGGGAAAGGAATTCGTTGATCAGCAGCAACGATGCCGACTGAGTTGGGGGAAAAATAATCTAGGGAAGGCTGTCAGTGCACTAGAGATATAGTAGAACTTAGAGAGAGAGAGAGAGAGAGAGAGAGAGAGAGAGAGAGAGAGAGAGAGAGAGAGAGAGAGAGAGAGAGAGAGAGAGAGAGAGAGAGAGAGAGAGAGAGAGGGGGGGGAGAGGTGCATGTGGCAATAAAGTGTTTCTATCTGGGGATGAGAAAGGACAACCTTGGAGATGGGAGTCTTCGGTGACTGTGCCTCCCCAGCAGTTCCCTGGACTGGTTGACTCACCTGAAGACACACAGTGGGTTGGTGTGAGGATTGTTCCACTTGAGCTCAATGGTCTCCTTCGTGATGAGCCCCACTACCACGTCCTCAGGCTGCCCGGGAACTGGCCAAAGGAAACTCTAGTCTTTAGTGTGTGTTCTCCTCAACAAACCTTAATAATGGTGATGTTCTAAGTATACCACAATTACTTTAGCTAATATTTGTATCAATAATTTGATAATGATCAACACTTTACACTAAGTCCTCGTGGACCCATAATCCATTCACACCGTCATCATCTGTGGCGTTTCGTTTTTATATCCATATCGTCTCTTTAGAATCATGTAATCTTTTCATCATATGAGAGTTCATTTGAATTACCACCATCTGGCTACCCAAAAGGCCATATCTATGTTCCTCTGCATGAGTTAAAGCTTCACTGGTGCAACACTTGAGCTAATATGGGCTTTCGTTACAGACTAACACGTTGGACAAAAATGCTTCCAGTATGTTACCATCACAAAATAAATTTCTTTCTTCCCTCACACTCTTTTGGCTTAACTTAGTCTCGGGTATGCCACATGCGTCGGCCCCTCACCTATATCCTCCTTCGCAACAACATGTCAGTCAGCGTCTCTGATACAATGTCAAGTCTGACCTCTGGAGTGAAGATTCTCCGCAGTCAAGTGGATCCACTGCTCCTACATCGTGTAGACAAACCATTCTCCTTCTGACGTACTACGTTCGCCCTTGTAGACTAATGCAACTCCACCAAGCCGTGCAAAGTGACAGGGTTGTCTGGCTATGTGTGGCGGCACTAGACATCAGTCCATTCCACAGTCACAGTCTATAGAGATATCGTGTCTAGTCTAGATGTTGTCGTACCTCAGAGTGACAGTCAGTAGGAGCAGGAGTTTACCTGCCGTCTTCCAGAGTGGTTACTCCGTCGTGTGTGAGTAATCAAGTTGGTGGGTTCACGCGTGTCGCTGGCAACAAGTTGTCGTTTCCAGTTGTTAAAGTCAGAGTGATATCCCTTGTCGTCCATAAGATGTCGTTGTACCTATCAATGCTAGGGAGAATTACGAGGTTTGATGTCACTGTAAGTATGAGGTCACCCAGCCATCCACGTCGTTTCCAGAAGTTCCTGTACAACAAGACTGGTATTATTACCTGGGATGGTAACATGTCGTGTTCTGTGAGGTAGCATACGCCAGAGCGACTCAGGAATTCTCATTATGTTCCTGGTGTTGGTGTGGACACCTACCTCCGTCCCTGACATTGATGGTCTCCTCCAGTGGGGAGCCCTGTGCACCGGAGGGCGTCACGGGCGTCACCGTGACGTGGTAGAGACCGCAGGACTGCAGGGGGTCGGAGGTGGCGAGGCTCGTGTCCGATGCCTGTAAACATGACTGTTGTGAGATGCTGCTCACACCTTCAGCACCCCTACACCTACCACCTTCCCACACCACCACCTACACCTACCACCTTCCCACACCACCACCTACACCTACCACCCTACCACATCACGACCACCACCTACCACCTTCCCACACCACCACCTACACCTACCACCTTCCCACACCACCACCTACACCTACCACCTTCCCACACCACCACCTACACCTACCACCTTCCCACACCACCACCTACACCTACCACCTTCCCACACCACCACCTACACCTACCACCTTCCCACACCACCACCTACACCTACCACCTTCCCACACCACCACCTACACCTACCACCCTACCACACCACCACCTACACCTACCACCTCCCACACACCACCACCTACACCTACCACCTTCCCACACCACCACCTACACCCACCACCTTCCACACCACCACCTACACCTACCACCTTCCCACACCACCACCTACACCTACCACCTTCCCACACCACCACCTACACCTACCACCTTCCCACACCACCACCTACACCTACCACCTTCCCACACCACCACCTACACCTACCACCTTCCCACACCACAACCTACACCTACCACCTTCCCACACCACCACCTACACCTACCACCTTCCCACACCACCACCTCCACCTACCACCTTCCCACACCACCACCTACCACCTCCACACCACACCTCACCACACCCTCCACACCACCACCCACCTACCACCTTCCCACACCACCACCACCACCTACCACCCTCCCACACCACCACCACCATCTACCACCTTCCCACACCCACCACCACCTACCACCTTCCCACACCACCACCACCACCTACCACCCTCCCACACCACCACCACCACCTACCACCTTCCCACACCACCACCACCACCTACCACCCTCCCACACCACCACCACCACCTACCACCTCCCACACCACCACCACCACCTACCACCCTCCCACACCACCACCACCTACCACCCTCCCACACCACCACCACCACCTACCACCTTCCCACACCACCACCACCACCTACCACCCTCCCACACCACCACCACCACCTACCACCCTCCCACACCACCACCACCACCTACCACCCTCCCACACCACCACCACCACCTACCACCCTCCCACACCACCACCACCTACCACCCTCCCACACCACCACCACCTACCACCCTCCCACACCACCACCACCACCTACCACCCTCCCACACCACCACCACCACCTACCACCCTCCCACACCACCACCACCACCTACCACCCTCCACACCACCACCACCACCTACCACCCTGCCCACACCACCACCACCTACCACCCTCCGCACACCACCACCTACCACCTACCCTCACCACCACCTACTACCGACCACCCCAAACCTACCACCACCTCCCGCAAACCACCACCACCACCTACAACCTTCCCTCACCACCACCATCACCTAACACCCTCCAACACCACCACCACCTACCACCCTCCCACATCTCACCTACACCACCTACCACCCTTCCAGCACCACCTCCACCTACCACCCAGCCCACACCACCACCACCTACCACCCCTCCAACACGCACCACCACCACTTACCACCCATCACCACACCACAACCACCACCTACCACCTTCCACCACCACCTCACCACCGACCATCCTCCCCACAGCCACCACCACCTACCACCCTCCCACAACCACCACCACCACTACCACCCTCCCCACACCACAACCACCTTCTACCATCCTCCCACACCACCACCACCTACCATCACTCACACACCACACCACCACCTACCCACCCTCCACACACTCACCACCACCTACCACCCTCCACACCACCACCACCACCTACCACCCTCCCACACCACCACCACCTACCACCCTCCCACACCACCACCACCTACCACCCTCCCACACCACCACCACCTACCACCCTCCCACACCACCACCACCTACCACCCTCCCACACCACCACCACCACCTACCACCCTCCCACACCACCACCACCTACCACCCTCCCACACCACCACCACCTACCACCCTCCCACACCACCACCACCTACCACCCTCCCACACCACCACCACCTACCACCCTCCCACACCACCACCACCTACCACCCTCCCACACCACGTCCACCTACCACCCTCCCACACCACCACCACCTACCATCCTCCCACACCACCACCACCTACCACCCTCCCACACCACCACCACCACCTACCATCCTCCCACACCACCACCACCTACCACCCTCCCACACCACCACCACCTACCACCCTCCCACACCACCACCACCTACCAACCTCCCACACCACCACCACCTACCACCCTCCACACCACCACCACCACCTACCACCCTCCCACACCACCACCACCACCTACCACCCTCCCACACCACCACCACCTACCACCCTCCCACACCACCACCACCTACCACCCTCCCACACCACCACCACCTACCACCCTCCCACACCACCACCACCTACCACCCTCCCACACCACCACCACCACCTACCACCCTCCCACACCACCACCACCACCTACCACCCTCCCACACCACCACCACCTACCACCCTCCCACACCACCACCACCTACCACCCTCCCACACCACCACCACCTACCACCCTCCCACACCACCACCACCTACCACCCTCCCACACCACCACCACCTACCACCCTCCCACACCACCACCACCACCTACCACCCTCCCACACCACCACCACCTACCACCCTCCCACACCACCACCACCTACCACCCTCCCACACCACCACCACCTACCACCCTCCCACACCACCACCACCTACCACCCTCCCACACCACCACCACCTACCACCCTCCCACACCACCACCTACCACTCTCCCTCACCACCACCACCACCTACCATCCTCACACACCACCGACCACCACCTAGACCATCCCAACACTACCACCACCACCACCACCCCCCCCACCACCACCACCCACCTACCATCCTCCCACACCACGTCCACCTAGCCAACCTCCACACCACCGACCACCTACCACCCTCCAACACCACCATCACCCACCTACCACCCCCACACCACCATCACCACATACAACCCTCCACACACCACCACCACCTCCACCATCCTCACACCACCACCACCACCTACCACCCTCCCACAGCCACCACCACCTACCACCTTTTCCACACACACCACCAACTACCACCTCCCAACCACCACCGCACCAACCTACCCACCCTCCCACACCACCACCATCACCAACCACCCTCCCACACCACCACCACGCACTACCAGCCCAACCACAACCACCTAACCACCACCTACAGCCCTCCCCACAACCACCACCACCACCTACCACCCTCCACACCACCACCACCTACCACCTCCCACACCACCACCACCTACCACCCTCCCACACCACCACCACCTACCACCCTCCCACACCACCACCACCTACCACCTTCCCTCACTGCCACCACCTACCACCCTCCCACACCACCACCACCACCTACCACCCTCCCACAACACCACCACCTACCACCCTCCCACACCACTACCACCACCTACCACCCTCCCACACCACCACCACCACCTACCACCCTCCCACAGCACCACCACCTACCACCCTCCCACACCACTACCACCTACCATCCTCCCACACCACCACCACCTACCACCTTCCCACACCACCACCACCTACCACCCTCCCACACCACCACCACCACCTACCACCCTCCCACACCACCACCACCTACCACCTTCCCTCACTGCCACCTACTACCATTGCTTAGTATTCAATGAGGAAGAACCTTGCTGGCTGAACGTGAAAAGTGAGGTACCACAAGGCTTAGACTTAACATCCATCTTTCCGTTATCTACGTCAGCCATCTGCAGGGAAGACTCGCCTGAATCATTTCAGAATTTGCGTATGACACGATATAAGGCATTCTAGCTGTTTGCGTATGACACAATATAAGACATTCTGGCTGTTTGCGTATGACACAATATAAGACATTCTAGCTGTTTGCGTATGACACAATATAAGACATTCTAGCTGTTTGCGTATGACACAATATAAGACATTCTGGCTGTTTGCGTATGACACAATATAAGGCATTCTAGCTGTTTGCGTATGACACAATATAAGACATTCTAGCTGTTTGCGTATGACATAATATAAGACATTCTAGCTGTTTGCGTATGACACAATATAAGACATTCTAGCAGTTTCAAAGAAAGTTTGCCGAAAGATTGAAAGTAATTTTGAAAATTTATAGAGTGGTCAGACACCCGGAAAGTGGACTTTAATGTACACAAATGTTAGATAATGCAGTTTTCTGATAGGAAATTCATCATTGATATGTGATGTTTAGCAGATCATTACTAGAAGTGAAAGAAAAAAATAGGTTTGATATTGATTGCCGATAATGAACTGCTATAAGAAAAGCCATAAATGATAAAGCCAAAGGGAAGCTAAGCTCCGTAGCTGGAAATGATGAATACAAAACGAAACATATTGACCCTTTATAATACCCTGGTGAAACATATAATATTGACTCTTTATGATACAACTGGTGAAACATATGATATTGGCACTTTATAATACCCTGGTGAAACATATGATATTGACCCTTTATAATACCCTGGTGAAACATATTGACCCTTTATAATACCCTGGTGAAACATATAATATTGACTCTTTATGATACAACTGGTGAAACATATGATATTGGCACTTTATAATACCCTGGTGAAACATATGATATTGACCCTTTATAATACCCTGGTGAAACATATAATATGGACTCTTTATGATACAACTGGTGAAACATATGATCTTGACCCTTTATAATACCCTGGTGAAACATATGATATTGACCCTTTATAATACCCTGGTGAAACATATAATATTGACCCTTTATGATACAACTGGTGAAACATATGATATTGACCCTTTATAATACCCTGGTGAAACATATAATATTGACCCTTTATGATATAACTGGTGAAACATATGATATTGACCCTTTATAATACCCTGGTGAAACATATAATATTGACCCTTTATAATACCCTGGTGAAACATATAATATTGACCCTTTATAATACCCTGGTGAAACATATAATATTGACCCTTTATAATACCCTGGTGAAACATATAATATTGACCCTTTATGATACAACTGGTGAAACATATGATATTGGCACTTTATAATACCCTGGTGAAACATATAATATTGACCCTTTATAATACCCTGGTGAAACATATAATATTGACCCTTTATGATACAACTGGTGAAACATATGATATTGGCACTTTATAATACCCTGGTGAAACCTCATCTGCAATACGCTCTCTAGTTATACTCATCAAACTTGATCAAGGACATAGAAAAACCAGAACAGATCCAAAGAATACCAACAAAACAAATTCCGTCACTTAGAAATAAGCCTCGTGAAGAAAGACCCAGGGACTTAGAATTAGTCTGTCTAGAAAAACACACACCTTACAGGAGATGTTATACAAGTGTTCAGAATATTAAACAGTTTCGACAAAATCAAAAACGAGATTATTTTTTCCACGTTTGATTTAAAAAAAAAAAATTCCAAGACCAAATATGATTTAATGAAATTAGAAGGAAGGAGATGTAACTGTGACGTGTGCAAATGCTGGAAAATACATTTGAGGTGAATTACCTCCAGGTGTAGCAATTATCAATGATTATCAATAACATCAGATCAAGGACGGACAGATACTTGGTCTGCCCGAAGAAGGAAAAGATCTGAAATCAACTGTTGTAGTCTAAAAAACTGAAGTGTTTTAGATATCTGGGAGTGGACTTAGCAGCGGATGGAACCACTGAAGTAGAAGTGAGTCACAGGGTGGGGAAGGGGGCGAAGGGTCTGGGAGCGATGAAGAATGTGTGGAAGGAGAGAACGTTATCTCGGAAAGCAAAAATGGGTATGTTTGAAGGAATAGTGGTTCCAACAATGATATATGGTTGCGAGGCGTGGGCTATAGATAGAGTTGTGCGGAGGAGGGTGGATGTGCTGGAAATGAGATGTTTGAGGACAATATGTGGTGTGAGGTGGTTTAATCGAGTAAGTTATGTAAGGGTATGAGAAATGTGTGGAAATAAAGAGTGTGGTTGAGAGAGCAGAAGAGGGTGTGTTGAAATGGTTTGGTCACATGGAAAGAATGAGAGAGGAACGATTGACAAAGACGATCTATGTGTCAGAGGTGGAGGGAACGAGGAGAAGCAGGAGACCAAATCGCAGGTGGAAGGATGGAGTGAAAAAGATCTTGAGCGATCAGGGCCTGAACGTCCAGGAGGGTGAGAGGCGGGCAAGCAATAGAGTGAATTGGAACGATGTGGTATACCGGGGTCGATGTGCTGTCAGTGGACTGAAACATGGCATGTGAAACGTCTTGGGTAAACCATGGAAAGATATGTTGGGCCTGGTTGTGGTTAGGGGGCTGTGGTTTTGATGCATTACACATGGCAGCTAGAGACTGAGTGTGAACGAATGTGGCCTTTTTTGTCTGTTTTCCTGGTGTTACCTCGCTGAAGCGGAGGATAGCGATGCTGTTTCTCGTCGGGCGGGGTGGCTCCAGGAATAGATATAGGCAAGCAAGTATGAATATGTACATGTATATATATGTAAATGCCTGTGTATTTGTATGTATGTATGTAAATATTGATATGTATATGTATGTATATCCAAGTGTATGGGCGTTTATGTAATATATATATATATATATATATATATATATATATCCATGCTATCATCACGAACAAGTGTGATCATCATAATTCCAAAGCGTTTGTGAGATAGGTGACAAGCTAGTTAAAGAAAAAAGTGATCAAAGTGTTAATCAATTCTTGTAAACTTTCGTTTGGAAGATATGAACAACATGATACTAGAGTGATTAACACACTTCAATCAAATGTGCCAGAACACTAGGTATGTAAACTGGATTTGGCTCATGGATACAGACGCAACTGACTGGTTGTGGAGTAACTTCAGAAATAGAGGATTTTCCCTTGGGAGTGACGCTATCCTTAGGAAGATGAAAAGCTGTAATGAGAGGGAAGTGCCGGGTTGGAAATATAACGAATGACTTAATATAAAGTAAAATAACCGTGTAACATATGGGAATAGAGTGGCAGCCCACAAAACCGTGAAAAGTTTATAAATAGTAAAGGAGAATATCAAAGGAATTTCTCCTAAGACGAAGAAGGACCCTGAAAAGAATCCTTTGAATATGTATGTAGGAAATAATCAGGCACTATTGGCTCATCACATAGTGAAAATGTCTTCTTTACTGAACAGATACATCATGTATTAACCAATGAACGTTCCTCTAATGTACCTGGTTGGTTGGTTGTTCCAGCTTCAGGTCATCAAAGGCCAGGGTCATTGAGGTTAAGCTACCACATCCAACAACAGAAAAATTTCTAACATCTTCTTCAGGTGTTAGTGATAATCCTGAATGTACATTGCTTTCACGTGGCTCTTGAAAATGTACCACAAGCACAAAGCGTGATTCTTAGGAGAGAGAATAAAAAAGAAATACAAGATGTTAAATCTATATTCAGTGAACTGGTCCTGGTAAAAATCTCGAGCAGAATATTGATAAGAAACCATCAAGCGACAATTCTGATCAAATCTGGCCAGTCTGCCTGGTTATGTAGCGATGATTTCGTACAAAAATTCGCAGTTCTAACTTACTTCCCATCAGCCTTCGGATCTAGAAAAACTTGGAAACGTTAATTAGAAAAAAAATCATCTGGTGAACGATAATTATGAAACGAATTTCGAAGTAAGAGATGATGATGAACAAACTCAATGAAAGATTTTTGCTCATATATGGAATACGTGGGATTCTAGAATAACTTGAAATATTGTTTACTTCGACTTTTAAAAAGCTTCCGACAGAACACCACATAAACGATAGCTCAATCACCTTGAAACTCACTGCATAGGAAATCGAACCGCCTATAGATAGTGAACTGGTTCACAGTCATGAAACGTGTAGTAATGTGTGGGGGGGAAGCGGCCCGGCTGGCTTCACTTGACAAGCGGGGTGCCACAAGGACCCGTCTTGGGACCCATACTTTTCAGCCTCTGTATCAGCGAACTGGAGTAAGGACTTAGCAGGAGAATTTCGAGATTTACCAGTGACAAGAAATCAGGAAGTATAGCTCCTGTCATAGGAAGAATACTTGAGAATTCAAATTGATTTTCACAAAGCGATAGAGTTGTCATAGACATGACACATGGACTGAACTGGAGATAAATGCAAAGTGATGTTTCTTATTAGAGTAATTGTCAGTAATGACATATGTTACGAACAACAGTGCTAACAATATGTTACTTTTCATAGCTAGGAATGTCATCCTTTAAAACGAAGAAATACAATGCTCGCTCCTGAGAAGGTCCAGGTCAGACGTCATTTGGAATACAGTGTTCTCTTCTGGTCACCAAATGTGACCAAATGTGAAGAAAAAGCTAAACTGAATTCAGAGGAGAGCAACAAAACTGATTCCAATACGCAAAGATATGCTTTTTGAAGAAATATTAAGATGCTTAAAATCATTCTGTAAGTGCATTGTTATAAATCTGTAAAACTTTGTTATAGATTACCATAACACAGCGTCAAAGCGAAGACAAGCTCGGCCCTTATATCAGAACTAGACAATCAAGTGAGTGACATCTGTTATCATAACAGGCCTATTTCAGTAGGGAAAAACAAATTTGAATTTGCTGCTAAAAAAAAGTCAACCAAACAGGCCTATTTCAGTTGGGAAAAACAAATTTGAATTTGCTGCTAAAAAAAAGTCAACCATTTCTTTTCCATTCTAGATCTGAGCCTTTACTCGTAAAATTCCTCTGCAGGTAGAACAGCGAGCTGAATCCTTTCACTCTTTCCTACATAATTTCCTTGGCAGTAAATGCTCTCTACACTACGTGATGGTCCTTTCAGCTTTTTCCTGCCGGCTGTTGAGCCGGAGGGAGAGGTGGGTGTGGAGGTACCTTTTGCTTTATCATTCTGTCTCAGCCACAAACAGAAATTTACGACCTCAGGACACTACTACTGTCCTCCACCAGACAAACTCATCATAGACCAGCAGGTCTCTCCTCATTTGTCCTTCCTTTATACCCTCCCTCACCATCACCAAGCACCTGTCCTGAACACTACCTACCACTCTCCCTCACCACCATTCACCAGCCTCCCTCACCGTGTAACAGACGGTGTCATCCTCTTCGTCGAGCCTGAAGCAGACACTGTAGTGGTCCACACATTTGGGGAAGTCGGTGGGAGGGTTCCACTGGACTGTCGTCTGCACGTCGTTGTCCTCCACGATAGCCAGGTTGCTGGGCGCTCCCGGTACTGCGTAAGTGAATGATTATAACATGATCTAAAGGAATAATTACCGATCATGAACATGTCAGCGTCTGATGAATAATCGGTGAATAGAATGAGTCAATCATGCGTTGAAGATAAGCACAAAAGATGAATAATCAGTGATGAGTGATTAGGAAACTGTAGGCCAGTGATGAGTTAGTGATATTCAGGTGTTCATTGATGAGTAGATCAATATTCACTTGTGATGCAGTGATGAATAACACCCTCTGTGTTGAGTAAACGATGGCTCGTCGATAAGGAGATGAACCTTTTGCTTTAATAGTATTGTTATTCTAAAGCACACAAGAAGCAAGCAATTAAGGAACTTTAAGGGAGAAGAAGTGGGTCCCTACTGGTGTAAAACACCCTCTCTGTATCCACAAATAAGTGACAACAAAGAGGAAATAAAACACATACAAATAAACACATCCACTAAAATCCCACACTCGCATTCACACCCACATACTCAATCACTTAAGAACAATTAGAGGTAATAATGGTGATCACATTAGTATAAACACACTGAGACACAAAGGCTCATCTATGAGTAACATTAAAGAAAAAAAATGCACATTCATTCGCGTACTTGGCAACATTGCTCAAAAGAACACGATGTGCAGACTTACTGTCATCGGCAGTATTTCCGTTTGTGTTTACTGTGTCCCCAAGGACGTCACCACCGGTGGCTGGGTCATCAAAATGGGGAGTCAGCTCGAAGTAGTGTGAGGAGCAGGCAGGGAGATACTCCACGTCGTGTTTGCAGTGCGAGGCGGGGCAGCGGATGTCCTCACTGAAGTCATTATCAGTTAGAAGTGTGTACTTGTGGAGCACGTAGGTGGTATCACCCTCGACAAAGTCCCACTCCAGAGTGATAAAGTCCTTCCCATTGTTCGTCTGCTGGAGGTTCTCTATGTGGCCTGTGGAAGAGGAGATGAGTTACCTGGAAATCTGGTCTGGTGTTTCGCAGACAGATTCCTCCGGAATAAGACGCTACATCAGCCAGCTTATGTTTATGTATTTCGATAGGAGAGCTTTAGTTCCTTTGTGTCTCCTTCGTGCAGTAACTATGAAAAAAAGGAAGATGACAAAAGTGGAGACGTCAAAACATGCTAAAAGGGGAATAGAGAAATGTGGGAAACAGATTAGGTCCGCACTGTCCCCTTGTGGGAAAAGGAAATGGGTCTTCGTATGTAGAAGCTAGATTTTTTCCTACGTAGATACTTAGAAGGCAAAGGTGATTACTGTAACGTCCAGACACGATTCATCCTTTGTGTCTCCTGGAAGAAATAAACTTGAGATGTGCACCAGTGAGACCCGGCTTGACTACCTGACACACCTCCAACACACTCATCTCCACGGTTACGACTCCGTCCTGGAGATGGCTGGCCTCCCCAAAACTCACAAGCATTGTAAACTCTCTTCTAAAGACTCTCAAGCTCCATGATAAAAGGATTTTAATTCTAAGGTATTGAAGATAAGAAAACTGAACAAGAAGACACCGCACACCATTGGTCGAAAGGCCTCCATGAGGTGAAAAGACTTATTGTATGGATAACTGTGCTTCCTTTAACATTTAGAATCAAGGAACTGATTCTAAAAGTTAAAGGATCCAGTTCTCTAAAAATGGATTCAGACCATCCATTGTCTAACACACGAGTTTAAACGCCACAGTTGACGAGTTGACTAGAATCTATTGAGTCTGAATCACTGCATAAATGTGAGCTTGAGTTTAGGAGAGAAATGATGTGAAAGTGTAGACCAATGTAAGATGTAAAGCTCAGGTGGCGACAGGCGAGGCCAAGAGTGGCAGGTGGTCCGGGGCTGGCCACTCAGACCTTATCTGAAGAAGGGGTAAGAGAGAGAGAGAGAGAGAGAGAGAGAGAGAGAGAGAGAGAGAGAGAGAGAGAGAGAGAGAGAGAGAGAGAGAGAGAGAGAGAGAGAGAGAGAGAGAGAGAGAGAGAGAGGTATGAGAGTACAAGGCTGGAGATGAGAGATAACGATGAGAGGGTTGTTGTGGTGATGAGGTGAGGTGTGAGGGAGAGACTGTGGATGGGGGAGATCCTCTGGTGACACCCACCCAGCTGGCCTCCCATCCAGCCCCGCCCCCTCCTACACCGCCTCGCCCCGCCCCGCCCCGCTCAACCCCGCTCCGTCCCGGGGACGGTACCCATGCCACCTGGGACGGTACTCATGCCACCTGGGACGGTACTCATGCCACCTGGGACTGTATCCACGCCACCTGGGAAGGTACCCACGCCACCCTGTCGATCATCATGACGCCAGCCGAGGTAGGTGATTAATGGTACTTTGAGGATAATTAAGGGAAGGATTGAGGATCATTAAAGGGTAGCAATCAAGTAGTTGACGGGTGATTAGAGGGACAGCCCGAGTATCGAACCAGGTCGACGGACCAACCAAGGACCACACAACACCAGCAACAGGGCTTCGGTAGGAGGTCTGATCCACACAACCCTGAGGTCTGATCCACACAGCCCTGAGGTCTGATTCACACAACCCTGAGGTCTGATCAATACAGTCCTGAGGTCTGATCCACACAGCCCTGAGGTCTGATCCACACAGCTCTGAGGTCTGATCCACACAGGCCTGAGGTCTGATCCACACAGCCCTGAGGTCTGATCAATACAGTCCTGAGGTCTGATCCACACAGCCCTGATGTCTGATCCACACAGTCCTGAGGTCTGATCCACACAGCTCTGAGGTCTGATCCACACAGCCCTGAGGTCTGATCCACACAACCCTGAGTTATGATCCACACAGCCCTGAGATCTAATCCACACAAGCCCTGAGGTCTGATCCACGCAGCCCTGAGTTATGATGCACACAGCCCTGATGTCTAATCCACACAGCCCTGAGGTCTAATCCACACAAGCCCTGAGGTCTGATCCACACAGCCCTGAGTTATGATCCACACAGCCCTGAGGTCTGATCCACACAGCCCTGAGTTATGATCCACACAGCCCTGAGGTCTGATCCACACAGCCCTGAGTTATGATCCACACAACACTGAGGTCTGATCCAAACAGCCCTGAGTTATGATCCACACAGTCCTGAGGTCTGATCCAAACAGCCCCGAGTTATGATCCACACAGTCCTGAGGTCTGATCCACACAGCCCTGAGTTATGATCCACACAGTCCTGAGGTCTGATCCACACAGCTCTGAGGTCTGATCCACACAGCTCTGAGGTCTGATCCACACAGCCCTGAGGTCTGATCCACACAACCCTGAGGTCTGATCCACACAGCCCTGAGGTCTGATCCACACAGTCCTGAGGTCTGATCCACACAACCCTGAGGTCTGATCCACACAACCCTGAGGTCTGATCCACACAGTCCTGAGGTCTGATCCACACAGCTCTGAGGTCTGATCCACACATCCCTGAGGTCTGATCCACACAACCCTGAGGTCTGATCCACACATCCCTGAGGTCTGATCCACGCAGCCCTGAGGTCTGATCCACACAGTCCTGGGGTCTGATCCACACAGCTCTGAGGTCTGATCCACACAGCCCTGAGGTCGATCCACACAACCCTGAGGTCTGATCCACACAGCCCTGAGGTCTGATCCACACAGCTCTGAGGTCTGATCCACTCAGCCCTGAGGTCTGATCCACACAGCTCTGAGGTCTGATCCACACAACCCTGAAGTCTGATCCACACAGCTCTGAGGTCTGATCCACTCAGCCCTGAGGTCTGACCACACAACCCTGAGGTCTGATCCACACAGTCCTGAGGTCTGATCCACACAGCCCTGAGATCTAATCCACTCAAGCCCTGAGGTCTGATCCACGCCGCCCTGAGTTATGATGCACAAAGCCCTGAGGTCTAATCCTCACAGCCCTGAGGTCTGATCCACACAGCCCTGAGTTATGATCCACACAGCCCTGAGGTCTGATTCACACAGCCCTGAGTTATGATCCACACAGCCTTGAGGTCTGATCCAAATAGCGCTGAGTTATGCTCCACACAGCCCTGAGGTCTGATCCACACAGCCCTGAGGTCTGATCCTCACAGCCGTGAGTTATGATCCACACAGCCCTGAGGTCTGATCCACACAAGCCCTGAGGTCTGATCCACCCAACCCTGAGGTCTGTTCCGCACAGCCCTGAGGTCTGATCCACACAAGCCCTGAGGTCTGATCCACACAAGCCCTGAGGTCTGATCCACATAAGCCCTGAGGTCTGATCCACACAAGCCCTGAGGTCTGATCCACACAAGCCTTAACGTTGATCAATAGACAAAATTTATAGTTCATCCGGCATGAGGCCTGAGATAGAACCACATCCCTCAGTTCATTATGTAACGGGAACACGAGACATTTGTGGCTTCATCATATTTCTGTTTTCCCTCCAGGATCCTTGATACATTCTCTCTCTCTCTCTCTCTCTCTCTCTCTCTCTCTCTCTCTCTCTCTCTCTCTCTCTCTCTCTCTCTCTCTCTCTCTCTCTCTCTCTCTCTCTCTCTCTCTCTCTCTCTCTCTCTCTCTCTCTCTCTCTCTCTCTCTCTCTCTCTCGGTATATTATGTAAACAACTGTTCTCAATTTTATGTTTCCTAACAGTTGCTGAGGCAAATACACACCAGTTTACACTCGGGAAACGCTTACTACCTCTCCCCAACTACGGGTGGAACAAGACAATACCTGTCCCAACCACGAGTGGAACAAGACAATACCTGTCCCAACCACGGGCGGAACAAGACAATACCTGTCCTAACCAAGAGTGGAACAAAACAATACCCGCCCCAACCAAGGGTGGAACAAGACAATACCTGCCCAACCACGGGCGGAACAAGACAATACCTGTCCTAACCAAGAGTGGAACAAAACAATACCCGCCCCAACCAAGGGTGGAACAAGACAATACCTGCCCAACCACGGGCGGAACAAGACAATACCTGTCCCAACCACGGGCGGAACAAGACAATACCTGCCCAACCACGGGCGGAACAAGACAATACCCGCCCCAACCACGGGCGGAACAAGACAATACCTGTCCCAACCACGGGCGTAACAAGACAATACCTGCCCCAACCACGAGTGGAACAAGACAATACCCGCCCCAACCAAGGGTGGAACAAGACAATACCTGCCCAACCACGGGCGGAACAAGACAATACCTGCCCAACCACGGGCGGAACAAGACAATACCTGCCCCAACCACGAGTGGAACAAGACAATACCCGCCCCAACCAAGGGTGGAACAAGACAATACCTGTCCCAACCACGGGCGGAACAAGACAATACCTGCCCCAACCACGGGCGGAACAAGACAACACTCGCCATCCAGAGGCGTCTGGTCGCTAGGAGGGAACATCCTGAAGACAACCACCTGGTGTCAAGTTACACAACTCCATTACCGCGTCGTATGAGACGCCCGACGAGGACCTTTTGTCGTAAAGTCGTGTAAAGCAATACACCATCAGACCTACGACACTTCGACAAATATCTTTTTTTCCCAAAAAAACACAAATGTATTTTCGTGGCCCTACGACGCCTCCGGTGAGCGATCCCCTTTGTGACTGTCATGGAATTTATTGTTGTTATTACTCATATTTTCATCCATTGTTAACGAATTTCTGTGGACTCACTCGCAGCATGAGTAGCTGACTGACTCAGGATGAAGGATCGAGACTCAGGTTCCACAACTGTAGTTTCTGTACGTATTATAGTTGAAGGATCAGTATGTGTAGGATTACACCAGCACTGTCGACGTGTCGAATATAAAGGTTCCTACACCAGCTGCCTGAGG